>NC_135802.1:168019591-168169591 GCF_964213995.1 Mustelus asterias
GAAGGGCTAAAAGGGGACATGAGAAGACTTTGGCGGATAGGGTTAAAGAGAATCCTAAGGCGTTCTATAGGTATGTCAAGAACAGAAGGTTGGTTAGGGCAAGTTTAGGGCCAGTTATAGATGGCAGAGGGAAGTTATGTGTGGAACCGGAGGAGATTGGTGAAGCATTGAACCAATATTTCTCTTCGGTGTTCACGCAAGGGGACATGAATATAGCTGAGGAGGACACTGGGTTGCAAGGGAGTAGAATAGACAGTATTACAGTTGATAAGGAGGATGTGCAGGATATTCTGGAGGGTCTGAAAATAGATAAATCCCCTGGTCCGGATGGGATTTATCCAAGGATTCTCTGGGAGGCAAGAGAAGTGATTGCAGAGCCTCTGGCTCTGATCTTCAGGTCGTCGTTGGCCTCTGGTATAGTACCAGAAGATTGGAGGTTAGCGAATGTTGTCCCATTGTTTAAGAAGGGGAACAGAGACTTCCCCGGGAATTATAGACCGGTGAGTCTCACTTCTGTTGTCGGCAAGATGTTGGAAAAAATTATAAGGGATAGGATTTATAGTTATTTGGAGAGTAATGAATTGATAGGTGATAGTCAGCATGGTTTTGTGGCAGGTAGGTCGTGCCTTACTAACCTTATTGAGTTTTTTGAGAAAGTGACCAAGGAGGTGGATGGGGGCAAGGCAGTGGACGTGGTATATATGGATTTTAGTAAGGCGTTTGATAAGGTTCACCATGGTAGGCTTCTTCAGAAAATGCAGATGTATGGGATTGGGGGTGATCTAGGAAATTGGATCAGGAATTGGCTAGCGGATAGGAAACAGAGGGTGGTGGTTGATAGTAAATATTCATCATGGAGTGCGGTTACAAGTGGTGTACCTCAGGGATCTGTTTTGGGGCCACTGCTGTTTGTAATATTTATTAATGATCTGGATGAGGGTATAGTTGGGTGGATTAGCAAATTTGCTGATGACACCAAAGTCGGTGGTGTGGTAGACAGTGAGGAAGGGTGTCGTAGTTTGCAGGAAGACTTAGACAGGTTGCAAAGTTGGGCCGAGAGGTGGCGGATGGAGTTTAATGCGGAGAAGTGTGAGGTAATTCACTTTGGTAGGAATAACAGATGTGTTGAGTATAGGGCTAACGGGAGGACTTTGAATAGTGTGGAGGAGCAGAGGGATCTAGGTGTATGTGTGCATAGATCCCTGAAAGTTGGGAATCAAGTAGATAAGGTTGTTAAGAAGGCATATGGTGTCTTGGCGTTTATTGGTAGGGGGATTGAATTTAGGAGTCGTAGCGTTATGTTGCAACTGTACACAACTCTGGTGCGGCCGCACTTGGAGTACTGTGTGCAGTTCTGGTCCCCACATTACAGGAAGGATGTGGAGGCTTTGGAGAGGGTGCAGAGGAGGTTTACCAGGATGTTGCCTGGTATGGAGGGGAGATCCTATGAGGAGAGGCTGAGGGATTTGGGATTGTTTTCGCTGGAAAGGCGGCGGCTAAGAGGGGATCTTATTGAAACATATAAGATGATTAGAGGTTTAGATAGGGTGGATAGTGATAGCCTTTTTCCTCTGATGGAGAAATCCAGCACGAGGGGGCATGGCTTTAAATTGAGGGGGGGTAGTTATAGAACCGATGTCAGGGGTAGGTTCTTTACCCAGAGGGTGGTGAGGGATTGGAATGCCCTGCCAGCATCAGTAGTAAATGCGCCTAGTTTGGGGGCGTTTAAGAGATCCGTAGATAGGTTCATGGACGAAAAGAAATTGGTTTAGGTTGGAGGGTCACAGTTTTTTTTTAACTGGTCGGTGCAACATCGTGGGCCGAAGGGCCTGTTCTGCGCTGTAATGTTCTATGTTCTATGTTCTATGTTCAATTAAACAGAAAAATATAAAATCAAATAATTATTTACAATAAGAATAAGTTGAGATCAAAAAGGAGGTGGTATTGGGGTTCTTGAGAAACATTAAGGTAGACAAGTCCCCAGGGCCTGATGGGATTTACCCCAGAATACTGAGAGAGGCAAGGGAGGAAATTGCTGGGGCCTTGAGAGAAATCTTTGTATCCTCACTGGCTACAGGGGAGGTCCCAGAGGATTGGAGAATAGCCAATGTTGTTCCTTTGTTTAAGAAGGATAGCAAGAATAATCCAGGTAATTACAGGTCGGTGAGCCTTATGTCAGTGGTAGGGAAATTATTGGAGAGGATTCTTCGAGACAGAATTTACTTCTATTTGGAAATAAATGGACGTATTAACGAGAGGCAACATGGTTTTGTGAAGGGGAGGTCTTGTCTCACTAACTTGATTGAGTTTTTCGAGGAAGTGACGATGATGATTGATAAGGGAAGGGCAGTGGACGTTGTCTACATGGACTTCAGTAAGGCCTTTGAAAAGATCCCTCATGGCAGACAGGTACAGAAGGTGAAGTTGCACAGGATCACAGGTGAGCTGGCAAGGTGGATACAGAACTAGCTTGGTCACAGAAGACAGAGGGTAGCAGTGGAAGGGTGCGTTTCTGAATGGAGGGCTGTGTCTAGTGGCATACTTCAGGAATCAGTGCTGGGATCTTTGCTGTTTATAATATATATTAATAATTTGGAGGAAAATGTAACTGGTTTGATTCGTAAGTTTGTGGACGACACAAAGGTTGGTGGAATTGCAGAGAGCGATGAGGACCATCAGAGATCATAGATAGGTTGGAGACTGGGTGCGGACCGATGATAGGTGGAGTTTAATCCAGACAAATGTAAGGTAATGCATTTTGGAAGGTCTAATACAAATAGGAAATATACAGTAAATGGCAGAACCCTTCAGAGTATTGATAGGCAGAGGGATCTGGGTGTACAAATACACAGATCACTGAAAGTGGCAACGCAGGTGGAGAAGGAAGTCAAAAAGGCATATGGCATGCTTGCCTTCATCGGTTGGGGCACTGAGTTTAAAAATTGGCAAGTCGTGTTGCAGCTTTATAGATCCTTAGTTAGGCTACACTTGGAACATAGTGTTCAATTCTGGTCGCCACACTACCAGAAGGGTGTGGAGGCTTTGAAGAGGGTATAGAAAAGATTTACCAAGATATTGCCTGGTAAGGAGGACATTAGATATGAGGAGAGGTTGGAGAAACTTGGTTGAGGGGCGATCTGATAGAAGTCTACAAGATTATGAGGGGCATAGACAGAGTGATAGTCGGAAGCTATTTCCCAGGGTGGAAGAGTCAATTACTGGGAGGCACAGGTTTAAGGTGCGAGGGGCAAGGTTTAAAGGAGATGTAAGAGGCAAGCCTTTTTCACAGAGGGTGGTGGGTGTCTGGAACTCACTGCAGCGGGGGAGGTAGTGGAAGCAGATACGATAGTGATTTTTAAGGGGCGTCATGACAATTACATGAATCGGATGGGAATGGAGCGATATGGACCCCGGAAGGATAGGGGGTTGTAATTCAGCTGGGCAGCTTGGAGAGCTGAAGGGCCTGTTCCTGTACTGTAATTTTAGAAACATAGAAATATATAGGGTTCATGGTGGGAGATACAGGAAGGATATCAGAGGTAGGTTCTTTACGCAGAGAGTGGTTGGGGTGTGGAATGGACTGCCTGCAGTGATAGTGGAGTCAGACACTTTAGGAACATTTAAGCGGTTATTGGATAGGCACATGGAGCACACCAGGATGATAGGGAGTGGGATAGCTTGATCTTGGTTTCAGATAAAGCTCGGCACAACCTCGTGGGCCGAAGGGCCTGTTCTGTGTTGTACTGTTCTATGTTCAATGTTCTATAGAAAAACTACAGCACAAACAGGCCCTGCGGCCCACAAGTTGTGCCGAACACATCCCTACCTTCTAGACCTACCTATAACCCTCCATCCTATGACGCTCCATGTACTCATCCAGGAGTCTCTTAAAAGACCCTATTGAGTTCGGCTCCACCACCACTGGCGGCAGCCGATTCCACTCGCCCACCACCCTCTGTGTGAAAAACTTACCCCGAACATTTCCCCCGTACCTACCCCCAGCACCTTAAGCGTGTGTCCTCTCGGAGCAGACATTTCTACCCTGGGAAAAAGCCTCTGAGAGTCCACCATCCTTCGCCTCTCCAAGGAGAAAAGATCGAGCTCCCTCAGCCTATCCTCATAAGGCATGCCACCCAATCCAGGCAACATCCTTGTAAATCTCCTCTGCACCCTTTCAATCTTTTCCACATCCTTCCTATAGTGAGGCAACCAGAACTGAGCACAGTACTCCAAGTGGGGTCTGACGAGGGTCTTATATAGCTGCATCATTATCCCCGGACTCCTAAACTCAATCCCTCGATTGAGAAAGGCCAGCACACCATACGCCTTCTTAACCACCTTCTCCACCTGCGGGGCTGATTTTAGAGTCCTATGGACCCGGACCCCAAGGTCCTTCTGATCCTCTACAGTACTAAGAGTTTTTCCTTTTATATTGTACTCCTTCATCCCATTTGTCCTACCAAAATGGACCATGACGCATTTATCTGGGTTGAAGTCCACCTGCCAATTCTCCGCCCAGTCTTGCATCCTATCTATGTCCCTCTGTAACTTCTGACATCCCTCCAGACTACCCACAACCCCACCAACCTTCGTGTCGTCGGCAAACTTACCAACCCATCCCTCCGCTTCCTCATCCAGGTCATTTATGAAAATGACAAACAGCAAGGGTCCCAGAACAGATCCCTGGGGAACACCACTGGTGACCGACCTCCATTTAGAAAAAGACCCATCTATACCCACTCTCTGCCTTCTTTGGGCAAGCCAGTTCTGGATCCACCGGGCAGCAGCCCCTTGGATCCCATGCCCTCTCACTTTTTCTAGAAGCCTTGCATGGGGGACCTTATCGAATGCCTTGCTAAAATCCATATAAACCACATCTACCGCCTTCCCTTCGTCAATGTGGGCGGCATGGTAGCACAGTGATTAGCACTGCTGCTTCACAGCTCCAGGGACCTGGGTTCGATTCCCGGCTTGGGTCACTGTCTGTGTGGAGTTTGCACATTCTCCTCGTGTCCGCGTGGGTTTCCTCCGGGTGCTCCGGTTTCCTCCCACAGTCCAAAGATGTGCCGGTTAGGTTGATTGGCCATGCTAAAATTGCCCCTTAGTGTCCTGAGATGCATAGATTAGAGGGATTAGTGGGTAAATATATCGGGATATGGGGGTAGGGCCTGGGTGGGATTGTAGTCGGTGCAGACTCGATGGGCCGAATGGCCTCTTTCTGCACTATAGGGTTTCTATTATTCTAATGTGTTCAGTCACATTTTCAAAGAACTCCACCAGGCTTGTAAGGCACGATCTGCCCCTGACAAAGCCATGCTGAGTATTCTTGAGCATACTAAACCTCTCTAAATGCTCATATATCCTGTCCCTCAGGATCTTCTCCATCAGTTTACCAACCACTGAGGTTAGACTCACCGGTCGGTAATTACCTGGGCTATCCCTATTCTCCTTCTTGAAAATAGGAACCACATCCGCAATCCTCCAATCCTCCGGCACCTTTCCCGTCTCCATCGACAACGCAAAGATCATCGCCAGAGGCTCTGCAATCTCCTCCCTCGCCTGCCACAGTAACCTGGGGTACATCCCATCCGGACCCGGCGACTTATCTATCTTGATGCCATTCAAAGATTCCAGTACAACCTCTTTCTTAAAGTCCACATACTCAATCCTTTCAGTCCACCGCACGCCCGCAGTACATCCACCCAGGTCCTTCTCCTCTGTGAAAACCGAGGCAAAATGTTTTGTTAAGAACAAACATGTACGACTTTAAGATGGGATTTTGTTGGGTCTGTGTAATCCAGTCCAAGTAGCATCTTGCTTTCTGGCTAGGATTTACCTAAAGCCAACTCTTAGTTTTGACTCCACATGTGCAGCACGGTGGGGAGAGCTGGAGAGTAAACAGAGACAATTTCCACACTGATAACTTCCCACACCCCCAAAAATATCGACTTTACATTTTATTACCCGTTAAATGTTTCACAAATTTGCAGTAATTAACATTTTTTGACATTGGTCATTTTGTAAGATTTTATTAATCTCTGGCTTTGTAATCCATTGGAAACTGATCAGGATAAAATTCTGTTCAGCTGATCACTGGCCCAATATCCCCGTCATCTCTTTTCAGGAACAGCTGTGCAGGATAAGTGAATTGGCCCTTGGGAAATTGCCCCCTACTGTCCCAAGGTGTGTAGGTTGGAATAATTAGCCATGTAAATGCACGGGGTTACGGGGATAGGGCGGGGAGAGATCCTGGGTAAGATACTTTGTCAGAGAGTCAGTGCAGACTCGATGGGCTGAATGGCCTCCTTCTGTGGGAATTTGTTGATTTCTATCTTGTCCATGGCAGGGTTCAGGCTTTCCCCCAAGATTAAGGACCCTGGAAGCCAACATCCCAGCCATGGAAAGCTGCCAGCAAATCAGAGGCCAGCAATGCTTCTGTCCTCAGCAGCACCACCATGGCGGCAGTGGTTGTTGTTGGAATGACATTTAGAGTTTGGGTTAGGGTCTCGAGGCCTCGGATCAAGGAGGGGCCTAGGCCCTCAGCTATGGGATTGGCACCATGAGCAGCGGGTTGGCCTTCAGTAGCTCCTCCTTCCTGATGCCAACTCCTTCAATCAGGTACTGGGTACCTGTGAATGAGGGAGCCCCCTCCCCTAGGAGCTGCTCGGAAGCTGCAATGAGTTGCCCACCTGCCACTGGATTAATACCAGTGGCTGCAGGAGGAGGCCTTTAAACATACATTAATTGCCCATTTAAGGGTCTGGATTAGGGGCAGGGCAGGAAGGCCTTCCAGCTACTGACTTAATAACCTGGAGGTGGGAAATTGGGGACGTGCCCACTTATCACTCTCCCAATTTGCCACAGAGGAGAGCACAGATTCTGCTCCACCTGCAGAGAATATAGTATAAACATGGCATGGAGTGATTGGTTGTATTCGGAAATTGAAGGCGGGGGGGGGAGGGGTGGGAGGGGGAAGGGGGCGGGAGGGGGAGAGGGGGGGAGGGGGCGGGAGGGGGAGGAGGGGGGGAGAAGGGGGGGGAGGAGGGGGGGGAGGAGGGGGGAGGAGGGGGGGAGAAGGGGGGGGAGGAGGGGGGGAGGAGGGGGGAGGAGGGGGGAGGGGGGAGGAGGGGGGTGGAGGGGGTGGAGGGGGGGTGGAGGGGGGAGGGGGTGGAGGGGGAGGGGGGTGGAGGGGGGGGAGGGAGGGGAGGGGGGAGGGAGGGGGAAGGGGGAGGGAGGGGGAGGGGGGAGGGAGGGGGGTGGAGGGGGGAGGGGGTGGAGGGGGGAGGGGGGCGGGGAGAGGGGGGTTGGGGAGGTGGGGAGGAGGGGGTGGGGTGGGGGGGGAGGAGGGGGGTGGGGGAGGGGGGAGGGGGGGTTGGGGAGGGGGGAGAGGGGGGAGAGGGGGAGGGGGGGAGGGGGGGGAAGGGGGGGAGGGGGAGGGAGGGGGAGGGGGGGAGGGGGGAGGGGGAGGGAGGGGGAGGAGGGGGGAGGGGGGGAGAGGGGGGAGGGGGGTGGGGGTGTGGGGGGAGGGAGGGGGATGGGGGGAGGGGGAGGGGAGGAGGGGAGGAGGGAGGGGGGAGGGAGGGTGGGTGGGGGAGAGAGGGGGGGAGGGGGGAGGGGATGGGGGGAGGGGGGGAGGGGGGAACCGGGGGGGAGGGGGGGAGGGGGGGAGGGGAGGGGGGAGGGGAGGGGGGTGGGAGGGGGGGGAGGGGAGTGGGGGGGGAGGGGAGGAGGGAGGGGGGGAGGGGGAGGGGAGAGGGAGGGTACCTCTTCAATAGTTTAGTGAGTTGTCATTACGTAATGTTCTGGCAATGTTCATTTTAGTTTGTTCATTACAGTAAAAACATTTAAACATGAATGTGATTCTTTGCAATGATCACTGGGAAATTCAAATGTTTTTCAAAAAATATTATCAGTCTCTTCATGAATCTTAACAATGCATTGACTTCAGTTTTTACAGCAAGGGATGTTAAGGTGTTTAAATGTCCTGCTGTGGAGAGATAGGTCCAAGATTAATTTATTTCATTCTGGCTGTGATAGTGTAATTGCGAGATGTGGTGCTGGATCAGGATGCCAGTTAGCAGAATGAAGGGGATGCAGAAGTACCTATACCACATTCTCTGAGCCAGGAGGAGCAGTAACCCTCCCCCTGGATCCTCAACAAAGCGTCTGCCACTGGTTGGGTCCTTTCTTTTCAATCACAGTCTCTCTTCCCCACCTCCTGATTTTACTCTCACTTCCTTCTGGATTGCTGGGTTCTGTCTGCCAGGCTTCCCAGCCAGCCTCTCGCCAACCACGAGCTATCCATTTCTTTTCTTGCTTGGCAGATTGTAAAAAAAATATGAATGAAGTTGAACACTGTTCAATTTAATGGGATTTCCAATCCTCATTCTTTCCAGCCTCTACATAAGCATATAAGCGGAGCAGGATTGGGCCAGCCAGCCTTTTGAGCGCTCCATCACTCAATGAGATCATAGCTGATATTTTACTTTAACACCAATTTTCCTGCATTATCCGCCTATTCCTTGATGTTTTAAATATGTAGAAACATATTGATTTCAGTCTTGAACATACTCAACAGCTGAGTCCCACTGTCCTCTGGGCAAGGATTTCCAAACACTCACCACCCTTTGGGAAAAGAAATTCCTCCTCATCTCGGTCCTCACTGGCCTTCCGCTCATTCTCAGGCTGTCATTGTACAGCACAGAGAGAGGCCCTTCGGCCCATTGCATCTGAGTCAGCCATCAAGCACTTATCTATTCTAATCCCATTCTTCCCAGTGTCCTACCATTCACTGAATACTTTCTTGTTAAATTACTTCTTCCAAAGTGCATCACCTCACACTTTTCAGGATTAAATTCCATCTACCACTTATCTGCCCATTTGACCATTCCGTCTTTATCTTCTTGTAGCCCAAGACACTCCACCTCACTGTTAACCAATCTTTGTATTATCCGCAAACTTACTAATCCTACCCCCCACATAATCATCAATGTCATTTATATAAATGATGAATAATAGGGGGCCCAACACAGATCCCTGTGGTACACCACTGGACACTGGCTTCCAGTCACTAAACCAGCCTTCTGTCATCACCCTCTGACTCCTACAACTGAGCCAATTTTGAATCCACTTTATCAAATTACCCTGAATCCCATGTGCATTTGCCTTCTTTATAAGTCTCCAACTATGACTCTCACCAAATTTTATGTGCACAATTTTAAAACTGCACATAATATTCCAGGTGCGGGCTTATTAATGCTCTATATAACTACAGAAAAACACATTTACTCCTATATTCAAATTCCCTTGCAATAAAGACCAACGTACCATTGGCTTTTTACATTATTTACAGTATCCGCATGTTAGCTTTTAGAAACATAGAACATAGAAAAACTACATTTTGCAGACTCGATGGGCCGAATGGCCTGTTTCTGCACTGTAGGGTTTCTATGATTACAGCACAAACAGGCCCTTCGGCCCGCAAGTTGTGCTGAACACATCCCTACCTTCCAGAACTACCTATAACCCTCCATCCTATTACGCTCCATGTACTCATCCAGGAGTCTCTTAAAAGACCCTATTGAGTTCGCCTCCACCACCACTGACGGCAGCCGATTCCACTCGCCCACCACCCTCTGTGTGAAAAACTTACCCCGAACATCTCCCCTGTACCTACCCCCCCAGCACCCTAAACCTGTGTCCTCTCGTAGCAGACATTTCCACCCTGGGAAAAAACCTCTGAGAGTCCACCCGATCTATGCCTCTCAACATCTTATACACCTCTATTAGGTCTCCTCTCATCCTTCGTCTCTCCAAGGAGAAAAGACCGAGCTCCCTCAGCCTATCCTCAGAAGGCATGCCACCCAATCCAGGCAACATCCTTGTAAATCTCCTCTGCACCCTTTCAATCCTTTCCTCATCCTTCCTATAGTGAGGCGACTAGAACTGAGCACAGTACTCCAAGTGGGGTCTGACGAGGGTCTTATATAGCTGCATCATTATCCCCAGACTCCTAAACTCAATCCCTCAATTGATAAAGGCCAGCACGCCATATGCCTTCTTAACCACCTCCTCCACCTGCGGGGCCGATTTTAGAGTCCTATGGACCCAGACCCCAAGGTCCTTCTGATCCTGTACAGTACTAAGAGTCTTTCCCTTTATATTGTACTCCATCCCATTTGACCTCCCAAAATGGACCACGACGCATTTATCTGGGTTGAAGTCCATCTGCCACTTGTCCACCCAGTCTTGCATCCTATCTATGTCCCTCTGTAACTTCTGACATCCCTCTAGACTATCCACAACCCCACCAACCTTCGTGTCGTCGGCAAACTTACCAACCCATCCCTCCGCTTCCTCATCCAGGTCATTTATGAAAATGACAAACAGCAAGGGTCCCAGAACAGATCCCTGGGGCACACCACTGGTGACCGACCTCCATTTAGAAAAAGACCCATCTATACCCACTCTCTGCCTCCTTTGGGCAAGCCAGTTCTGGATCCACAGGGCAGCAGCCCCTTGGATCCCATGCCCTCTCACTTTTTCTAGAAGCCTTGCATGGGGGACCTTATCGAACGCCTTGCTAAAATCCATATAAACCACATCTACCGCCTTCCCTTCGTCAATGTGTTTAGTCACATTTTCGAAGAACTCCACCAGGCTCGTAAGGCACGATCTGCCCTTGACAAAGCCATGCTGAGTATTCTTGAGCATACTAAACCTCTCGAAATGCTCATATATCCTGTCCCTCAGGATCTTCTCTATTAGTTTACCAACCACTGAGGTTAGACTCACCGGTCGGTAATTTCCTGGGCTATCCTTATTCCCCTTCTTGAAAATAGGAACTACATCCGCAATCCTCCAATCTTCCGGCACCTCTTCCATCTCCATCGACGACGCAAAGATCAACGCCAGAGGCTCTGCAATCTCTTCCCTCGCCTCCCACAGTAATCTGGGGTACATCCCATCTGGACCCGGCGACTTATCTATCTTGACGCCATTCAAAGATTCCAGCACAACCTCTTTGTTAAATTCCACATACTCAATCTTTTCAGTCCACCGCAAGCCCGCAGTACATCCACCCAGGTCCTTCTCCTCTGTGAAAACCGAGGCAAAATACTCATTAAGCACCTCTGCCATTTCTACTGGTTCCGTACAGACTTTCCCACCTTCACCTTTTATAGGCCCTATTCCTTCACTTCTCATCCTTTTACTCTTCACATATTTATAGAACGCCTTAGGGTTCTCCTTAATCCTACCTGCCAAGGCCTTCTCGTGACCCCTTCTGGCTCACCTAATTTCCTTCTTTAGTCCCTTCCTACAAGCCGTATACTCATCTAGATCCCTATCTACACCAAGCTCTCTGAACCTTTTGTATGCTTTCCTTTTCTTCCCGACTCGGTCCCGCACAGCTTTCATGCACCATGGTTCCTTTAACCTACCAACTCCTCCCTGTCTGCTCGGAACATTGTCCTGTCGAACTCTAGACAGACATTCCTTGAAAAACTGCCACCTCTCTTCAGTACATTTCCCTGAGAATACCTCCTTCCAATTTACTCCTCTAATTTGCTGCCTTATGTCTTCATATTTCCCCTTACTCCATATAAACGCTTTCCTAGCTTGCCTGATCCTCTCTTTTTCCAATGCAAGCATAAAGGAGATAGAGTTATGATCACTATCCCCCAGATGCTCTCCCACTGAGAGATCTGACACCTGTCCAGGTTCATTGGTCAGTATCAGATCAAGTACAGCCTCTCCTCTTGTAGGTTTGTCCACATGCTGTGTCAGGAAACCCTCCTGAACACACCTAACGAACTCCTTCCCATCCAATCCCCTTACCCTCTGGATATTCCAATCTATGTTTGGGAAATTAACGTCTCCCATCACAACAACTCTGCTATTATTGCATCTCTCCAGGATCTGTTTCCGTATCTGCTCCTCCACCTCCCTGTTACTATTAGGCGGCCTATAGAAAACTCCCAGCAAAGTGATCGACCCCTTCCCACTCCGAACTTCCACCCACAGAGACTCTGTAGACAATCCCTCCACACCATTCACCTTCTCTACAGCTGTGACACTATCCTTGATCAGCAGTGCCACTCCACCCCCTCTCTTGCCTCCCTCCCTGTCCTTCCTGAAACATCTGAATTCTGGCACCTGGAGTATCCAGTCCTGTCCCTGAGCCATCCAAGTTTCTGTAATGGCCACCACATCACACTTCCAGGTATCGATCCACGCTCTGAGCTCATCCCCTTTATTCACTATACTCCTGGCATTAAAGTACCCTCGTCAGACCCCACTTGGAGTACTGTGCTCAGTTCTGGTCGCCTCATTACAGGAAGGATGTGGAAAAGATTGAAAGGGTGCAGAGGAGATTTACAAGGATGTTGCCTGGATTGAGTGGCATGCCTTATGAGGATAGGCTGAGGGAGCTCGGTCTTTTCTCCTTGGAGCGACGTAGGATGAGAGGAGACCTAATAGAGGTATATAAGATGTTGAGAGGCATAGGTCGGGTGGACTCTCAGCGGCTTTATCTCAGGGTGGAAATGGCTGCTACGAGAGGACACAGGTTTAAGGTGCTGGGGGGTAGGTACAGGGGAAATGTTCGGGGGAAGTTTTTCTCACAGAGGGTTGTGGGCCGAGTGGAATCGGCTGCCGTCAGTGGTGGTGGAGGCGAACTCAATAGGGTCTTTTAAGAGACTCCTGGATGAGTACATGGGACTTAATAGGATGGAGGGTTATAGGTGGGCCTAAAAGGTAGGGATATATTCGGCACAACTTGTGCTGTAGTTTTTCTATGTTTCTATGTTTCTAAACAAGAGAGTGCAGAATGTAGTGTTAGAGTCATAGATAGGGTGTCGAGAAAGATCAACTTAATGCAAGGTAGGTCCATTCAAAAGTCTAACAGCAGCAGGGAAGAAGCTGTTCTTGAGTTGGTTGGCATGTGATCTCAGACTTTTGTAGCTTTTTCCGGACGGAAGAAAGTCGAAGGGAGAATGTCCAGGGTGCACGGGGTAATTATGCTGGCTGCTTTACCGAGGCAGCGGGATGTGTAGACCGAGTCAATGGATGGGAGACTGGTTTGCGTGATGGATTGGGCTACATTCATGACCTTTTGTAGTTTCTTGCAGTCTTGGGCAGAGCAGGAGCCTTACCAACCTGTGATACAACCAGAAAGAATGCTTTCTATGATGCATTGGTAAAAGTTGGTGAGAGCCGTAGCTGACATGCCAAATTTCCTTAGTCTTCTGAGAAAGTAGAGGCATTGGTGGGCTTTCTTAACTATAGTGTCAGCGTGATTCTACCACTTACAGCACAATTCACATCTGAATTTAATCCTCCAAAATGCATCCCCTCACATTTTTCCAAGGGGGGGCTGAGGGGACGGGGCCATGATGGGTGTAGGGCCTAAGGGGAACTGTGCACTCTGCAGCAGGGATGGGTCAGGCCGGGGGTGGGAGGGTGGGCAGTGATCAATCGGGCCGGTGGGGGGTTTGGGGAGGGGGGGGGGGCGCTTACAGACTTCTCAGAGATCTGCACATGCACAATTGTGCCCTCTAGTATGAAGTTGTCAACTTTCCAGCAAGGTTTAGACCCCGCCCCATTCCTCAGAAACAGATTGTGTATTATTTTTGCACAAGGTGGCATAAGATTGCATTTTTAAGCTCGCCCAATAAATGGTTCTGAAACTCTCCCGTTCTCACGCTCGTTCAGCACTTGGAATTTTTTGATAAGATCACTGCCAGTGTCTGTAGCACTCAGAGTGTAGAGTGTGAGACTGCAGCATTGTGGTGATTTGACGAGCTGAGAATTCCAAAATCCTGAATTAATGATTCGGATGCAAATTCTCATATCATATCAGCCTGCGAGCTTAGAGTCAGTGAGTTAATTCAATCCTGAATGAAAAAGTTAGTGTCAGCAATGATGACCACATAACAACCTGATCGATGTGAAAACCCATCCAGCTCCTTAATGCCTTTGAGGGAAGGAAACCTGTCCTTAACCTGTCAGGTCTACATGTGACTCCAGACTCAATGCAATGTGCTTGACGCAGGAAGGCATCGAGTTGTTCGAAATGGGCAACAAATGCAGATCTTGGCAGCAAAGTCTCGATCTGAAGAATGAATTTAAATGTTTAGGAATGAAGGTGCGACCTTCTCCATTTTGTGGTTCAGCTACCTCAGGCAATAAGCTGTAAAAATGGGGGAATTCCCATTTTCTGCTTTTAACTTTAGAAGTTGGAAGAACTAAACAGCCAAATAGAGAAGTTAATGCTTACAAGAAGTCTATTTGCCAAAATATACATTGCAGCTTTTCTGAAAAATTCTTCAGGAAATTGGAAACAAATAGTGAATGATGTTCTCCAGTTCATTGCTCTTTCTCCAGCCAGCATGGTGAACTGACATCCCACTCAAGCAAAGGAAAGGAAAGAGAGAGATTAGGAGAGCAATAGTGGTGGGGGACGCGTCGGTTAGAGGCACGGACAGGCGATTCTGTGGGTGCGAACAGGACTCCAGGATGGTAGTCTGCCTAACTGGTGCTGGGGTACTGGATGTCTCTGAGCAGATAGGAGGCATATTAAAAGGGGAGGATAAAGAAACGGATGTCATTGTACACATTGGTGCAAATGACGTAGATAGGAAGAGCAGGGTGATCCTACGAGAGCAATTCAGGGAGTTTCGAAATAGGCTAAAAAGTAGGGCCTCCAGGGTGGCAATCTCTGCGCTGCTCCCAATGTCTAGGGCCAGTGAGGCTAGGAATAGGGAGATAGTACAATTGAACGCTTGGCTGAAGGACTGGTCCAGGAGGGAAGGCTTCATATTCCTGGATCATTGGGAAGTTTTCAAGAGAGGATGGCACCTGTACAAGAAGGATGGGTCACAACTAAATTGGAAGGGCACGAATATCCTGGCTGGGAGTTTTGCTAGTGCAGTTCAGGTGGGTTTAAACTAATATGGCAGGGGGGTGGGGATCAAAAAATTATGTCTACAAGTGTAAAGGCTGAGGATGAGCTTGGGGCTGGGACAAGGCTGGCAAAGAAGAAGAGCACTCTGGGGGGAGGATGACTTCACTGGGCCTGGAGGTCTGGAGTGCATCTACTTCAATGCAAGGAGCGTAGCAGGTAAGATAGACGAACGTAGGGCCTTAATGCTTACGAGGAATTTGGATGTGGTTGCGGTGACAGAGACTTGGTTGAAAGAGGGACAGGACTGGCAACTGAACATTCCGGGTTACAAGTGTTTTAAGCAAGACAGAGGAGGGGCCAAAAGAGGTGGGGGAGTAGCAGTATTAGTTAGAGAGCATATTACAGTGGTGCAGAGGGAGGACAATTCAGAGGGGTCGTGTAACGAGTCACTGTGGGTGGAGCTCAGAAACAGGAAGGGCGCAGTCACTATGCTGGGGATATACTACAGGCCCCCCAACAGCCCAAGGGAAGTGGAAGAACGGATATGTCAGGAGATAATGGATAGGTGCAGGAAAAATAGGGTTGTTGTAGTGGGAGAATTCAATTTCCCTGGTATAGACTGGAAATCGCGTAGGGCTGGGAGTCTGAATGGGGAGGAATTTGTAAAATGCGTACAGGAAAGTTCTTTGGAACAATATATAGATAGCCCGACTAGAGAGGGGGCTATACTGGACCAAGTACTGGGGAATGAGCCCGGTCAGGTCTTCAAAGTTTCGGTAGGGGAACATGTGGCAAATAGTGACCACAATTCTGTTAGCTTTAGGATAGTGATGGAAAAGGATGAGTGGTTTCCCAAGGATAAGGTGGTGGATTGGGGGAAGGCTAACTTTAGTGGGATTAGGCAGAAATTGGCAGCTGTTGATTGGGAGAGGCTGTTTGAGGGTAAATCCACATCTGGCATGTGGGAGTCTTTTAAGGGACAGTTGTTAGGGCTGCAGGATAGGCATGTGCCTGTAAAAAAAGGATAGGAAGGGTAGGATTCGAGAACCGTGGATAACCAGGGAAATTGAAGGATTGGTCAAAAAAAAAAGAGAGGCGTATGTTAGGTCCAGGCAGCTAAAAATGGAGGGAGCTCTGGAGGAATACAAAGAAAGTAGGAAAGAACTCAAACGAGGAATTAGAAGGGCAAAAAGGGATCACGAAATGTCCTTGGCAGACAGGATTAAGGAGAATCCCAAGGCATTTTATTCATAGGTTAGGAACAAAAGGGTTATCAGGGAAAAAATCGGACCTCTCAGGGACAAAAGTGGGGAATTATGCTTAGAGCCCAAAGAAGTAGGGGAGATCCTAAATGAATACTTTGCGTCGGTATTCACAAAGGAGAGGGATGTGTTGACTGAGAGTATCTTGGAGGGGAGTGTTGACCCGTTCGAGAAAATCTCCATTACAAGGGAGGAAGTGTTAGGTTTTTTAGGGAATATAAAGGCTGACAAATCCCCAGGGCCTGATGGAATCTATCCAACGCTGCTCAGGGGAGACGAGAGATGAAATCGCTGGACTTCTGGCGCAAATCTTTGTCTCGTCACTGGATACAGGTGAGGTCCCAGAGGATTGGAGGATAGCTAATGTGGTCCCGTTATTTAAGAAGGGTAGGAAGGATAACCCGGGAAATTTTGGCTGGTGAGCTTGACGTCCGTGGTAGGGAAGTTGTTGGAGAGGATTCTTAGAGATAGGATGTATGCGCATTTAGAAAGGAATAAACTCATTAATGATAGTCAGCATGGTTTTGTGAGAGGGAGGTCATGCCTCACTAACCTGGTGGAGTTTTTTGAAGAAGTGACTAGAATGGTTGACGAGGGAAGGGCCGTGGATGTCGTCTGTATGGACTTTAGTAAAGCGTTTGACAAAGTCCCTCATGGTAGGTTGGTGCAAAAGGTTGGATCTCATGGGATAAAGGGGGAGGTGGCTAGATGGGTGGAGAACTGGCTTGGTCACAGAAGGCAGAGGGTGGTAGTGGAAGGGCCTTTTTCCGACTGGATGCCTGTGACTCGTGGTGTTCCGCAGGGCTTTGTATTGGGACCTCTGCTGTTTGTGATTTAAATAAACGATCTGGTAGAAGGTGTAACTGGGGTGATCAGTAAGTTTGTGGACGACACGAAAATGGCTGGACTTGCAGATAGTGAGGAACATTGTCAGAGGCTACAGAAGGATATCGATAGGCTGGAAATTTGGGCAAATAAAAGGCAGATGGAGTTCAATCCAGATAAATGCGAAGTGAAGCATTTTAGTAGAACTAACGTAGGGGGGAGCAATACGATAAATGGCAGAACCATAAAGGGTGTAGATATGCAGAGGGACCTGGGTGTGCAAGTCCACAGATCCTTGAAGGTGACGTCACAGGTGGAGAAGGTAGTGAATAAGGCGTATGGCATGCTTGCCTTTATAGGACGGGGCATAGAGTATAAAAGTTGGGGTCTGGTGTTGCAGTTGTATATAACGTTGGTTCGGCCGCATTTGGAATACTGCGCCCCGTTCTGGTCGCCACACTACCAGAAGGACGTGGAGGCTTTAGAGAGAGTGCAGAGGAGGTTTACCAGGATGTTGCCTGGTATGGAAGGGCTTAGTTATGAGAGATTGGGTAAACTGGGGTTGTTCTCACTAGAAAGACGGAGGATGAGGGGTGACCTAATAGAAGTGTATAAAATTATGAAAGACATAGATAGGGTGAACGGTGGGAAGCTTTTCCCCAGGTCGGTGGTGACGTTCACGAGGGGTCATAGGTTCAAGGCGAGGCAGGGGAGGTTTAACACGGATATCAGAAGGACGTATTTTACACAGAGGGTGGTGGGGGCCTGGAATGCGCTGCCGGGCAAAATGGTGGAGGCGGACACACTGGGAACATTTAAGACTTATCTAGATAGCCACATGACGGAGTGGGAATGGAGGGATACAAAAGAATGGTCTAGTTTGGACCAGGGAGCGGCGCGGGCTTGGAGGGCCGAAGGGCCTGTTCCTGTGCTGTATTGTTCTTTGTTCAAAGATACACATTATACACAACAACAAGCTGCCACTCTCAGCTGTGTCACACCAGAAGACAGGAGCAGCGTTTACTGGCTGAGATGTCACTGTTTTGATATCAGTAAAGTTATGGTTTTTGTTTTGAATAATGAAATAATTTGTTGGAAGATCTTCATTATCTGTCTTTATCAAATGCCCAGGAAGTGCAAAGAGGATCTGAGGGGAAGTCCTTGCTTTAGTTTTCCATTTTGTGAAGTTAAGTTGTCCGAAATACCTGAGCTTAAGTTAGAATAATCTAGCTATTTTCTTCCTCACAATTTAAACTTCCCAATTTTATTTCATAGAAACATAGAAGATAGGAGGAGGCCTATTTATTTAGCCCTTCAAAACTGCTCCGCCATTCATTACGTCATGGCTGATCATCCAACTCAACAGCTTAATCCTGCTTTCTCCCCATAACATTTGATCCCATTCCTCCCCAGTGCTATATCCAGCCGCCTCTTGAATACATTCAATGTTTCGGCATCAACTACTTCCTGTGGTAATGAATTCCACAGGCTCACCACTCTTTGGGTGAAGAAAGTCTCTTCACCTCCGTCCTAAATGATCTACCCTGAATCCTCAGACTGTAACCCCTGGTTCTGGACTCCCCCACCATTGGGAACATCCTCCCTGCATCTATCCTGTCTAGACCTGTTAGAATGTTATAAATCTCTGAGATCCCCCCTCATTCCTTTGAACTCCAGCAAAAACCTAGTCAATCTCTCCTCATACATCAGTCCCACCATCCCTAGAATCAGCCTGGTAAACCTTCGATGCATTCCCACGAGACAAGAACATCTTTCCTCAGAAAAGGAGATCAAAACTGCACACAATACTCTAGGTGTGGCCTCATCAAGACCCTGTATAATTGCAACAACACATACCTGCTCCCGTACGCAAAACCTCTTGCAATGAAGGCCAACATACAATTTGCCTTCTTTACTGCCTGCTGCACCTGCATGCTTACCTTCAGTGACTGGTTCACAAGGACACCCAGGTCCCGCTGCACACTCCTCTCTCCCAATTTACACCCATTTCACAAAATCCAGCTAAAATAATGCAAACAAATACACAATGTACATAAATGTAGAAGAATGTCAGATTTTAGCCCAA
Organism: Mustelus asterias; assembly: GCF_964213995.1. Classification (NCBI taxonomy): domain Eukaryota; kingdom Metazoa; phylum Chordata; class Chondrichthyes; order Carcharhiniformes; family Triakidae; genus Mustelus; species Mustelus asterias. Next base: position 168,038,670 of record NC_135802.1, read on the forward strand.
AAGGAAGGTCATCAACATGAAACATTGGGCAGAATTGTACCAGAAATGAGCAAAGTCTGATTTTGGGCAGGTGAATTGGTGTTTGACCGGCCAACAGGATGTCAGCTCTTCACACTGGCACTTCATATACAAAATTTAGAATCACAGCTTTCACATCAGATTACTGGCTGCAAGCCTCTCATTCCCTGCCCACCATCACCTCAGGGCTTCAATACGCCCGGCGTCAACCTCTGCACATAGCTCAAAGACATCCAAGTCAGAGGAAGCCTTTGCCAAACTGCCCCGAGGTTCCCTTCCCTTCCCCCAGCCCTTTACTGAAGCCTGTGACCCAGCCCCACAATGCAGCCAAGGCAAAGTGGCTCTGCTAACTTGCCTGTTCACCACCCCTCTCCCCACTCCCACCCACTCCCCTCCCACTCCCCACCCCGCCCTGCAACATGGATCCGCTCTGCAATTGCTGTCCCGAGTAAGTGGACACACCCCAAGCTCCGCTCAGTTATGCTGGTCAGGTGCATGAGTCCACTCATACATCGGCCGGAGTTAAATTTGACATGGGCGTATGATTCTGGTATCTGGGCCCAATAATGATTTGCAAATGTATTATAATGACATTCCACAATTGTGTCTGACATTTACACCAGGAAATGTGTCTAGGGTCTTCTGGCAATATTTTCATGTCACACTGCGAAACGCGCCCACCATGAATTGGAGGGAAATCCCCCCCATTAACTGTTTTTCTATCCACAGACACCGCCCGACATGCTGACTATTTCCAGCAGATTCTGCTTTTATTATATTTGACATTTAGCAATCTGGCTGAAGATTTTTGTCCAACAAACTCCAATAACAAAATGTTATCTTGCAAAACTACCGGCTACCAAACTGCATCATGTAGTTGAGATGCTTAAAGTAAAGTTTATTTATTAGTCACAAGTAAGGCTTACATTAACACTGCAATGAAGTTACTGTGAAATTCCCCTTACACATAAAAATGAAATATTGACAAATACTTTAAATAGATCAGAACATGAATGTGAAACTGACTGTGACTTTCCCTCACACAATTGGGGAAAAAACAGTGAACTGTCTTGAGAAAGACTTTGATGTTACAGAGAAAGAACTCAGTGCAGCAAACCCAGCAGTTACCCAATGACAGTTCAGCATCTTGAAAATATTAATGACATGGAAGGACAATATCTAACTCAACTTGAGTAGTAGATTGAAACAAACACCAAATAGGAGCAGAAGTAAGAAGGCCATTCGGCCCCTTGAGTCTGTTCTGCTATTCAATAAGATCATGGCTGATCCATTTGTGTTTCAAATTCCACATTCCCATCTACCCCAGTAACCTTTGATTCTTTTGCCTAACAAGAACCTATCCATCTTCACTGTAAATATATTCAGTGACCTCGCCTCCACTGCCTTTGAAGGAAGAGTTAGAAAGGTGGCAGTTAGGACACTGAGTACATCGATAAGACTCAGATCAGTGCAGTTTTATAATTTTTCTCTTCCTTCAAATTCTTTGAGAAATCTTGGAAATCTACTAATACTGTAAGCTAATCCGAGCATTGCCAAAAAGCTGTACTTTTCTACAACAGAATGACTTACGATATTAATAAGCATAAAATAACAACAGTCACATCAAACAGATTTAAAAAAACATACCAGGTCTTAAAAGCCAACAGCTTATCCTTAATGCAACCACGTTTGGAAACACAACAACCTACTTGGGATGTGGAAGCAAATTCTGTTTCTGTTCAGAGGGTTTCACTGAAGCCACCCAGAGTCAAGGCGAATGCAACCACCTTCCTGCAGCACTGCCTCAACTCTTCTGACTAACTGCTGAAAGGAATTGTGTCAGCACCCACATCCTGCCCACAGCTGTACACAGAATCTTTGTAGAAAGCAGCACCAACTGTCTATTTATATATATGTTGCCCGCCCACATTACAGAGGGTGGACTTAGCATCTAATTGGTTCGAGATATGGACTATTCAGAGGTATATTACCAAAGACTTTGCACATGCTGCATTATCAGAAAGTTTTGAACTATAGTGGCTGTAAAAAGCAGCGACAATGCTCTGGCTCAATAAAGTTAAATAAATTCACCTTTCGCCTTGCCGAGGCTCTTTGACCCTTTAACGAGGTTCTCTTTGCTCCTCGTTACGACGATGGTTTCTTCTTGATGGCACCTTTGTACCTGGAGCCTCAGCGTCCAATCCCAGAAACTATCTCAGTAACATTGCCTGGGCAATGCAAGGTGGGAAATTTAACTCAAAGTCAGAATAACTGCAATATCCAAAGTATCAAGGTGGTAGGATTGAAAATTAAACTGAATCAGTTCAGATTAGGTTCCAGAAATACAGGAAATATAAGCAAACATGGATATTTTTAATTGGTCCATCCTTCTAAACATTTTATGTAACTAATTTAAATTAGAATCCCGACAGTGAAAACTATTATTACAGAAAACAATAACAACTAAATATTTATATTAAAGAATAAAAATTGTTTTTAGATGATATTCATCAGCATCCAAAACATTAATCTAGACCTACCAATAGCAGGTGGGCGTCACTGGCTGGGTCAGCATTTGTTGCCCGTCCCTAATTCCCCTTGAACTGAGTGTCTCGCTCGGCCATTTCAGAGGGCAGTTGAGAGTCACCCACATTGCTGTGGCTCTGGAGTCACATGTAGGCCAGACCGGGTAACAACAGCAGATTTCCAAAGATGTGCAGGTTAGGTTGATTGGCCAGGTTAAAAATTGCCCCTTAGAATCCTGGGATGTGTAGGTTAGAGGGATTAGCGGGTAAGTAAATATGTGGGGGTAGGGCCTGGGTGGGATTGTGGTCGGTGCAGACTCGATGGGCCGAATGGCCTCCTTCTGCACTGTAGGGTTTCTATGATTTCTATGATTTCCTTCCCCAAAGGATATTTGTAAATCGGATGGGTTTTTAACAACAATCATTGTCATGGTCATAAAACTTTTAATTCCAGATTTTTATGGAAATCAAATTTCACCATCTGCCATATGGTGGAGTTTGACATCATGTCAGCGAGAGTCACTACTATAGCAGGGACCAGATGCCATGGCCACAACGGGGGATGTGAGGCCATTGAAGCCCCCGGGTGGTCAGGGGCATGGCCAGGCAGTGTCTATCGGGCAGTGCCAGGCTGGTAGTGCTCATCTGACATGCTGGCACTGCCCATCTGGCACCATGTGTGTGCCAGGAGCAGTGCCAAGGGGTGAGGCCCAAGTGGGGGTGGGGCTATGACAGGGCAGTATGCACAATGACGGGTGGGCTTATGTGTGGGGTAGCTCTGTAAAAGGGGAGCTCTGCAAGGGGGTCATTGTACAGGGGTGGGCCACAGAGGGGGGGTCATGATGGGATGGAGGTGGACATGCATGTCAGGTGTCTACCAGGGACTCATTGGGCAGGTCCTGATGCCCCGATACTGGCAACCAGTGTTGATGTGGAGGGTGACAATGTTGATGATGGTGGGAGGTATCCAATGTCTGTGGGGTGGTGGAGGGTGGCGGGGGGGTGGGGGGGGGGGGGGGGGGGGGGGGAGGGGGGGGCGGTAGTGCGAGGAGGTCTCCCTGTTCCCTGTCAGAATTAGGGTGCCCTGTGCAATGGCACCCAAATGCTCTGAAGCCAGCTTCACCAGCAGGCTGGGAGATTCCCCAATTCATGGGGTTCACAAGAGCATTCGCGCCCCATTAGCGTTTTCCAGCACCGGATTCCCAGCGGGGGGGGTCATCTGCTCCACGCTAGAAATCGGCAGGTAGGCACAAAGACCATTTACACGGTCATTGTAATATAATTTAAATATGATTAGTGGGTCCGGGACTGAAGTCTCCGCGTTCACGAGCATCCCCCCTCCCCGCCAGCCCCGGCCAGAGTGTTTCAGTCCAGTGGGGACTACAATAGCTGGAGGAGCTAATGGTCTGACCCCGCAGGAGCGAAGAGAAGGGAAATCAGGGCCCCCAGGGGGGGTCAGGCAGTGGGAGATGTGGTGCCCCCTGGGCATGGGCACCTGATGGGCAGTGCCAGTCTGTGCCCCATGGCACTACCCAAGGAGCAAAGTGCCAATGCCAAGGGGACACGTTGGCACTGCCCATCAGGCATGGGGCAGTGCCAGGGGGGGTGCAGCATATGGGGGTGGGGCCTGGGGGGCCTAAAGGGTGATCGGTGGGGGATGGGGGGTCCTGCTGTCACTCTGCATAGGGATCACAGAACATAGAAAAGCGCCGAACAATTTCCTTACCTTCTAGGCTCATCTATAACCCTCTATCTTACTAACCTCCATGAACCTATCCAAAAGTCTCTTAAAAGACTCAAGCGAATCTGCTTCCACCACCACTACTGGCAGCCAATTCCATGCACCCACCACCCTCTGAGTGAAAAACTTACCCCTAACATCTCCTCTATACCTACTCCCCAGCACCCTAAACCTGTGGCCTCTCGTGACAACCATTTCAGCCCTGGGTAAAAGCCTCTGAGAATCCACTCTATCAATACCTCTCAACATCTTATACACCTCTATCCTTCGCCTCTCCAAGGAGAATAGACCTAGCTCTCTCAACCTATCCTCATAAGGCATACCACTTAATCCTGGCAACATGCTCGTAAATCTCCTCTGCACCCGTTCTATGGCTTCCACATCCTTTCTGTAATGAGGCGACCAGAACTGGGCACAGTACTCCAGGTGGGGTCTGGGTTGAAGTCCATCTGCCACTTCTCCGCCCAGTCTTGCATCTTATCTATGTCTCGTTGCAACTGCTGACATCCCTCTACACTATCCACAACACCTCCAACCTTTGTGTCATCAACAAACTTGCCAACCCATCCTTCCATTTCCTCATCCAGGTCATTTATAAAAATCACAAAGAGCAAGGGTCCCAGAACAGATCCCTGGGGCACCCCACTGGTGACCGACCTCCACTCTGAAAAAGACCCATCTACAACCACTCTTTGCCTTCTGTGGGCAAGCCAGTTCTGAATCCACAAAGCAACGTCCCCTTGTATCCCATGCCCCTTCACTTTCTTCATAAGCCTTGCATGGGGCACCTTATCAAACGCCTTACTGAAATCCATATAAACCACATCTACTGCTCTTCCCCCGTCTAAGTGTCTAGTCACATCTTCAATAAACTCAATCAGACTCATAAGGCATGATCTGCCTTGGACAAAACCGTGTTGGCTACTTCCGATCTTACTATTCCTTTCCAAATGTTCATAAATCCTGCCTCTCAGGATCTTCTCCATCAACTTACCAACCACTGAGGTTAGACTCACCGGTCTATAATTTCCTGGGCTATCTCTTCTCCCTTTCTTGAATAACGGAACCACATCCGCCATCCTCCGGAACCTCTCCCGTCTCCATTAACAACGCAAAGATCATCGCCAGAGGATTAGCAATCTCTTCCCTCACCTCCCACAGAAACCTGGGGTACATCCCATCTGGTCCCGGCGATTTATCTAACTTGATGCTTTTCAACAGCTCCAACACATCCTCTTTCCTAATGCCCACATGCTCAATCTTCTCAGTCCACTGCAAGTCTGCATTGCAACTACCAAGATCCTCTTCCACTGTGAATACTGAAGCAAAGTATTCATTGAGTACCTCTGCTATTTCTACCGGTTCAATACAGACTTTCCCACCGTCACATTTGATAGGTCCTACTCCTTCACATCTTATCCTCTTGCTCTTCACATACTTGTAGAATGCCTTGGGGTTTTCCTTTATCCTGTCTGCCAAGGCCTTCTCATGACCCCTTCTTGCTCTTCTAATTTCCCTCTTTAGTTCCTTCCTACTAGTTGTATACTCTTCCAGATTTCTAACATTACCTAGCTCCCTGAACCTTTTGTAGGCTTTTCTTTTCTTCCTGAATAAATCTGTTACAGCTTTCATGCACCACGGTTCCTGTAACCTACCATAACTCCCCTGTCGCACCGGAACATTGCCGTGCAGAGCTCCAGACAAATTTTCCTTGAAAATTTGCCACATTTCTTCCGTACATTTCCCTGAGAAAACCTCTTTCCAATTTATGCCTCTAATTTCCTGCCTAATATCATTATAGTTGCCCTTACTCCAGATAAACACTTTCCTAGCTTGGCTGATCCTATCTCTCTCCAGTGTAAAGGAGATAGAATTATGATCACTATCCCAAAATGCTCTCCCACTGATAGATCTGACACCTGCCCAGGTTCATTCCCTAATATCAAATCAAGCACAGCCTTTCCTCTTGTAGGCTTATCCACATACTGTGTCAGGAAGCTCTCCTGAACACACCTAACAAACTCCTTTCCATCTAAACCCCTTACCCTAGGGATATTCCAATCGACATTTGGGAAATTAAAATCTCCCATCACGACCACTCTGTTGTTATCACATCTCTCCAGAATCTGCTTCCCAATCTGCTTCTCCACATCTCTGCTACTATTGGGCGGCCTATAGAAAACACCCAGTAAAGTTACCGATCCCTTCCTGTTCCTAACCTCCACCCACAGAGATTCCGTAGACAATCCTTCCGTGGCATCCATCTTTTCTACAGCTGTGACACTATCCCTGATCAACAGTGCCACTCCCCCACCTCTTTTGCCTCCTTCCCCGTCCCTCCTGAAACATCTGAAACCTGGCACTTGAATTACCCAATCCTGACCCTGAGATAACCAAGTCTCTGTAATGGCCACCACATCACACTTCCAAGCAGCAATCCATGCTCTAAGCTCATCCATTTTGTTCACTACACTCCTTGCGTTAAAATAAACACACCTCAACCCTTCGGTCTGAGAGCTCCCCTTCCCCTTCACCTGCCTATCCTCCCTCTCACACTGCCGACCAGCCCCTCTTATTTTTATTCCAACCTCCTCTCTCCCAGTCACCACATTTTGATTCCCACCCCCCAACCATTCTAATTTAAACCGTCCTCGGTGGGGGATGGAGAGAGACCAGTGACTGGGGAGGGCTGGAGGGGGGTGTCATCCTGCTGGGGGGGTCAGCACTGCGGGGGAGGTGATTGAAGGTGGGGGTGCTAGAGATCATGCAGGCCGGGAGGGAAGTCGGGCCTAGGCCCGAGAATGGTTAGGAGGCCAGCGATTGGGGGGGGGGGGGGGGGGGGGCGGTGGGTGGTGGGGCAGAGAGCTGGTGTTGTGGAGCTGGCCAGAAATGGGGAGGCAATCTGCGTGGGGCCACTGCGGATGTCTGGATCTCGGCACTGACAGATCGGCGCACATGCAATGGCCCGCTCAGCACGTTGATCTCAGCCTCTCCAGCGGAAATAGGCCCCCCCCCCCGAAATCTAATGATATTCACGCTGGTGGCCCCTGCAGTGCACAGAGTATGGGAGATTCTAGTCTGAACTCCCACTGGAAAAAAAACAATCGTGAATTACTCCAGTTTTCACGTGAATTCACCACTTAGAATTTTTTTGGGAGAATTCTGCGCAACAACTCAGTAGAAACTTTTGGTGTAGCCCCCGCCTGTCCCCACCAATGACATTTTTTACAACATCTTCAGTATAGTCGCTGCTTTTACCTCAAAGTCTTGAGCGTTTTAGAAAGACTCTGTCCACAACACCGAAGTGTTAATATTCTGCAAATTCTCACACTGACAGCAAAGAAAACTCAACACATCCTGTCAGGGTTTTTAAAATCTGTTTGCCACAGAAAGCGAGGCAATGACTGCGAATCAACTGAAATAAGACGATTAGAACCGGATTTTACCAAGTTTAAAGAAAATTTGAAGTAAAATAGTCCTCCGGTAAATTCAATTGGAACATCTACATTGCATCTCTCTTGACAGATTATTGACGAGCACTTTTGGCATTATGCAAGGTGATTTCTGCACAGAAAATGTGCAAAACAAGTTGTGCAACTCTTGAGAAGCTGCTATGCATTTAATTTGCATGCAGTGCTCACGCGGTACTTTCAAAGCTTCCATTATTAAAGATATAGCTCAGTTTATTTAGTCACCTCCGAATTGGGAATATGTACTCAATCTCTATAATTGAAAATTACATTCCTGTCCACTACTGAAGGAGTGCAGCATTATTGGAGATTACTGGGGCGGCATGGTAGCACAGTGGTTAGCACTGCTGCCTCACAGAGCCAGGGACCTGGGTTCGATTCCCGGCTTGGGTCACTGTCTGTGCGGAGTCTGCACGTTCTCCCTGTGTGGGTTTGCTCCGGGTGTTCCGGTTTCCTCCCACAGTCCGTAAGATGTGCTGGTTAGGTGCATTGGCCATGATAAATTCTCCCTCTGTGTACCCGAACAGGTGCTGGAGTGTGGCGACTCGGGGATTTTCACAGTAACTTCATTGCAATGTTAATGTAAGCCTACTTGTGACACTGATAAATAAACTTAAAACATAGTGCACCATTCTTCAAGTGGGTGATTAAACCAAAACTCCTTCTCCAATAAAATATCCAATGGCACTATTTGAAAAAGGTCAGCGAGATCTCTCAGTGCCAAGTTAACAGTTAATAATGCGGTTAAAAACAGATTACCTGTCAACTATCACACCTGTTAGATTCTGTACACAAGATCTGTCTCTATAACTCTGGTCTCTGCATTTCAAATTCACCCACTTTTTGCGAAATGCTTTGAGCCATTTCTGAGTGACTGCTAAAACCCCGTAAATGTGTCACTTTCTCATCACAAACACAGCAGACAACTTTGCAGATATAAAATTCAATATACTGTGCACTATGCAGGAAGAACTTTTCTTGGAGAAATTATATCAATGCAGCTCAATCTACAAAATCTCTTGACAGCATCGATTAATTATGGGTTATTGGCCCTGTACGATGGTTAAAGCAAATGCTTTAACGGGCAGCACGGTAGCACAGTGGTCAGCACTGCTGCTTCACAGCTCCAGGGTCCCGGGTTCGATTCCCGGCTCGGGTCACTGTCTGTGTGGAGTTTGCACATTCTCCTCGTGTCTGCGTGGGTTTCCTCCGGGTGCTCCGGTTTCCTCCCACAGTCCAAAGATGTGCGGGTTAGGTTGATTGGCCAGGTTAAAAATTGCCCTTTAGAGTCCTGGGATGTGTAGGTTAGAGGGATTAGCGGGTAAATATGTGGGGGTAGGGCCTGGGTGGGATTGTGGTCGGTGCAGACTCGATGGGCCGAATGGCCTCCTTCTGCACTGTAGGGTTTCTATGATTTCTATGATAAATGCTGATCCAATGCTCACATTTCTTGCTGATTGTTGCAGAGTTGCCTCTTTTTCTCAGTAGATATTTTATTATTGTCGAGATCATCTATTTGCTTTCACCTTCCAAAATTCCAAAGTTTTTCTTCTTCCGTCCCATAATTTATAATCCCAGAAAGTTTCTATCTTTCCTCTAAAAAGTCCTTCAACATGTTGTCATCTCACCAAATCATACCCACCTCTCCCAGAAATCCATTTTTCAATCCCTCTAATCTAGTTTATGCATGGGACACAGTGCTGAAACTGCTCCGATCAAAGGTCCAGCCCCTTGGAGGAAGGTCTGGAGGCAAGGGAGGCCAGGAAATTCCACAAGGTGCTTCTCAACCTCCACATATCTTTACCACAAATGGTTTCACAATGGCAATGGCAACAACCCACAGCAGAGTCACGGTAGCACAGTGGTTAGCACTGCTGCTTCACAGCTCCAGGGAGCTGGGTTCGATTCCCGGCTTGGGTCACTGTCTGTGTGGAGTTTGCACATTCTCCTCGTGTCTGCGTGGGTTTCCTCTGGGTGCTCCGGTTTCCTCCCACAATCCAAAGATGTGCGGGTTAGGTTGATTGGCCATGCTAAAATTGCCCGTTAGTGTCCTGAGATGCGTAGGTTAAAGGGATTAGTGGGTAAAATATGTAGGGACATGGGGGTAGGGCCTGGGTGAGATTGTGGTCGGTGCAGACTCGATGGGCCGTATGGCCTCTTTCTGTACTGTAGGGTTTCTCTGATTTCCAAGCTCACTAAGATAATTGATGTAATTAAGAGAAATTTCCCCAGACATTCCAATTTTCAGATGGCAAAGGGAACTCCAGATGTGTGCAAAAACCACTCAGCTGACAGGAGGCAAGTGCACAGGATGGGAATAGAGGGATATGGTCTCCAGAAAGGTAGAGTGTTTTAGTTCGGTCAGGCAGCATAGTTGGTGCGGGTTTGAGGGCCGAAGGGCCTGTTCTTGTGCTGTAATTTCTTTTAGTTCTTTGTTCTCTGTGCATACCAACTCATCAAGGCTCCCTAGACAGCACTATCAAAACTTATGACTGCTATCATTTAGAAGACAGTAAGAAGTCTCACAACACCAGGTTAAAGTCCAACAGGTTTATTTGGTAGCAAATGCCACTAGCTTTCGGAGCGCTGCTCCTTCGTCAAGTGAGTGGGAGATCTGTTCACAAACAGGACATATAAAGACACAAACTCAATTTACAGAATAATGATTGGAATGCGAGTCTTTACAGCTAATCAAGTCTTAAAGGTACAGACAATGTGAGTGGAGAGAGCATTAAGCACAGGTTAAAGGGATGTGTATTGTCTCCATGCATAAGGTGGCCTTCACAACACACGACAACGCAGAGTCGCTGAGCAGAGACTGATAGCCAAGTTCTGCACACATGAGGATGGCCTTAACCGGGATCTTGGGTTCATGTCACACTATCTGTAACCCCCACGACTTGCCTGGACTTGCAAAATCTCACTAACTGTCCTGGCTGGAGACAATTCACATCTCTTTAACCTGTGCTTAATGTTCTCTCCACTCGCATTGTCTGTACCTTTAAGACTTGATTAGCTGTAAAGACTCGCATTCCAATCATTATTCTGTAAATTGAGTTTGTGTCTTTATATGTCCTGTTTGTGAACAGATCTCCCACTCACCTGATGAAGGAGCAGCGCTCCGAAAGCGAGTGGCGTTTGCTACCAAATAAACCTGTTGGACTTTAACCTACCTCTAACATCTGTCCTATATCTCTCACCCCTCAATTTAAAGCTATGTCCCCTCATGCAAGCCAACACCATCCAAGGAAAAAGGCTCTCACGATCCACCCTATCTAATCCTCTGATCATCTTGTATGCCTCTATTAAGTCACCACTTAACCTTCTTTTCTCGAACGAAAACAACCTCAAGGCCCTCAGCCTTTCCTTATACAATCTTCCCACCATACCAGGCAACATCCTGGTAAATCTCCTTTGCACCCTTTCCAACACTTCCACATCTTTCCTATAATACGGCGACCAGAACTGTACGCAATACTCCAAATGCGGCCGCACCAGAGTTTTGTACAGTTGCAGCATGACCTCCTGGCTCCGAAACTCAATCCCTCCACCAATAAAAGCTAACACACCGTACGCCTTCTTAACAACCCTATCAACCTGGGTGCCAACTTTCAGGGATCTATGCACATGGACACCCAGATCCCTCTGTTCATCCACACTACCAGTGTCTTACCATTAGCCCAGAACTCTGTATTCTTGTTACTCCGCACTGTCTACAACTCCACCGACTTTAGTGTCATCCGCAAATTTACTAATCCATCCTTCCACGCCCTCATCCAGGACATTAATAAAAATGACAAACAGCAGTGGCCCCAAAACAGATCCTTGCGGTACACCACTAGTAACTGAACTCCAGGATGAATATTTCCCATCAACCACCACGCTTTGTTTTCTTACAGCTAGCCAATTCCTGATCCAAACCACTAAATCACCATCAATCCCATGTGTCCGTATTTTCTGCAAAAGCTTACCATGGGGAACCTTATCAAACGCTTTGCTGAAATCCATACACACCACATCAACCGCTTTACCCTCATCCACCTCTTTGGTCGCCTTCTCAAAGAACTCAATAAGGTTTGTGAGGCATGACCTACCCTTCACAAAACCGTGCTGACTATCCCTAATCAAATTATTCCTTTCTAGGTGATTATAAGTCCTATTTCTTATCATCCTTTCCAATACTTTGCCCACAACAGAAGTAAGGCTCACCGGTCTATAATTACCAGGGTTGTCCGTACTCCCCTTCTTGAACAAGGGGACAACATTTGCTATCCTCCAGTCTTCTGGCACTGTTCCTGTAGACAATGACGACACAAAGATCAAAGCCAAAGGCTCTGCAATCTCCTCTCTAGCCTCCCAGAGAATCCTAGGATAAATCCCATCCGGCCCAGGGGACTTATCTATTTTTACCCTTTCCAGAATTGCTAACACCTCCTCCTTATGAACCTCAATCCCATCCAGTCCAACAGCCTGCATCTCAGTACTCCCCTCAACAACACTGTCCCTCTCCAGTGTGAATACCGACGAAAAATATTCATTTAGTGCCTCTCCTATCTCTTCAGACTCCACGCACAACTTCCCACTACTGTCCTTGACTGGCCCTAATCTTACACCAGTCATTCTTTTACTCCTGACATACCTATAGAAAGCTTCAGGGTTTTCCTTCATCCTACCTGCCAAAGACTTCTCATGTCCCCTCCTGGCTCTTCTTAACTCTTTCTTCAGGTCCTTCCTGGCTAACTTGTAACTCTCAAGTGCCCTAACTGAGCCTTCACGTCTCATCTTAACATAAGTCTCCTTCTTCCTCTTCACAAGAGATTCAACCTCCTTAGTAAACCACGGTTCCCTCACACGTCTGCTTCCTCCCTGCCTGACAGGTACATATTTATCAAGGACGCATAGTAGCTGTTCCTTGAACAAGTTCCACATTACAATTGTGCCCATCCCCTGCAGTTTCCTTCCCCAACCTATGCCAGCTAAATCTCGCCTAATCGCATCATAATTTCCTTTCCCCCAGCTATAACTCTTGCCCTTTGGTATATACCTATCCTCTTCCATAGCTAAGGTAAACGTAATCGAATTGTGGTCACTGTCACCAAAGTGCTCACCTACCTCCAAATCTAACACCTGGCCTGGTTCATTACCCAGTACCAAATCCAATGTGGCCTCGCCTCTTGTTGGTCTATCTACATACTGCATCAGGAAGCCTTCCTGCACACATTGGACAAAAACCGACCCCTCTAAAGTACTCGAACTATAGCTTTTCCAGTCAATATTTGTAATGTTAAAGTCCCCCAGTACAACTACCCTGTTACTTTTGCTCCTATCCAGAATCATCTTTGCAATCTTTTCCTCTACATCTCTGGAACTTTTCGGAGGTCTATTAAAAATTCCAAAAGGGTGACCTCTCCTTTCCTGTTTCTAACCTCAGCCCAAACTACCTCAGTAGACGAGTCCTCATCAAATGTCCTTTCTGCCACCGTAATACTGTCCTTGACTAACAATGCCACACCTCCCCCTCTTTTACCACCTTCCCTGCACTTACTGAAACACTAAACCCTGGAACCTGCAACAACCATTCCTGTCCCTGTTCTATCCATGTCTCCGAGATGGCCACAACATCGAAATCCCAGGTACCAACCCATGCTGCAAGCTCACCCACCTTATTCCGGATGCTCCTGGCGTTGAAGTATACACACTTCAAACCGCCTTCCTTCCTGCCAGTACACTCCTGCGACCCTGAAACCTCATCCATGACCTCACTCCTCTCAACCTCCTGTACACCGGAGCTACAATTCAGGTACCCACCCCCCTGCTGAATTAGTTTAAACCCTCCCGAAGAGCATTAGCAAATTTCCCCCCCAAGATATTGGTACCCCTCTGGTTCAAGTGCAGACCATCCTGTTTGTAGAGGTCCCACCTCCCCCAGAAAGAGCCCCAATTGTCCAGGTATCTGAATCCCTCCCTCCTGCACCATCCCTGTAACTAGTTGTTTATGGAATGTTTGAAAAATACTTTTTAAGTCTTTGTATCACTTCTAAAGTGAGCAATTATAATTTTTGGATCATAATAAATAGTGATCCATGTGACCTGGTGACCCTTGACCTGGAAGTGGTACCGAAGATGTCCTGCATAGCAGCAAAATAGAAGAGAACAGAGAAGTTTGAAAGAAGAGATGGTCACAGAGGTTTCCAGCATGGAAACAGGCCCTTCAGCCCAACTTGTCCATGCGCCCCTTTTTTTAACGACTAAGCTAGTCCCAATTGCCTGCGTTTGGCCCATATCCCTCTATACCCATCTTACTCATGTAACTGTCTAAATGCTTTTTAAAAGACAAAATTGTACCCGCCTCTACTACTACCTCTGGCAGCTTGTTCCAGACACTCACCATCCTCTGTGTGAAAAAATTGCCCCTCTGGACCCTTTTGAATCTCTCCCCTTTCACATTAAACCTATGCCCTCTAGTTTTAGACTCTCCTACCTTTGCGAACAGATATTGACTATCTAGCTGATCTATGCCCCTCATTATTTTACAGACCTCTATAAGATCACCCCTAAGCCTCCTAGGCTCCAGAGAAAAAAGTTCCAGTCTATCCAGCCTCTCCTTATAACTCAAACCATCAAGTCCCAGTAACATCCTAGTAAATCTTTTCTGCACTCTTTCTACTTTAATAATATCCTTTCTATAATAGGATGACCAGAACTGTACACAGTATTCCAAGTGTGGCCTTACCAATGTCTTGTACAACTTCAACAAGACGTCCCAACTCCGGTATTTAATGTTCTGACCAATGAAACCAAGCATGCTGAATGCCTTCTTCACCACCCTGGCCACCTGTGAATCCACTTTCAATGAGCTATGAACATGTACCCCTAGATCTCTTTGTTCTATAACTCTCGCAAATGCCCTTACCATTAACTGAGTAAGTCTTGCCCTGGTTCAATCTACCAAAATGCATCACCTCGCATTTATCTAAATTAAACTCCATCTGCCATTCATCAGTCCACTGGCCCAATTGATCAAGATCCCATTGCAAACCTAGATAACCTTCTTCACTGTCCACTATGCCACCAATCTTGGTGTCATCTGCAAGCGGAGTCAAATAGCTGGGTTTTTGAGAGGTCAGAAAGCACATTTAGGATTTGCTGCCAATATTTCTTTTATTTCCGAGTGATTGAATGCCCAGAATTGGCAATGCTGAGCGACGGTAAAGACAATTCTGGTCGATCTACAATGCCAGCACCAACAGCAGCTGAGAGTTGAGAAGGTTCCAGAAAGAATTGCACAATTGTATAGATGATTGCATGGATGGAACAATGTTCTCATGGAAGTTGCAGCCTGCAGAGAATTGGCCAAGTCCTTGAAGGAAAGGGATGGAATTCTGCCCAAGGAAGATCGAAGCGAGGAAGAACAATGTGGATGAAATTAGATGGAAATTCAGGGAGTTAGGGTGGAAGCTTAGGGCGAGAACAAACAGAGTTGTTTTCTCTGGTTTGTTACCCGTGCCACATGATAGTGAGGAAAGGAATAGGGAAAGAGAGCAGTTGAACACGTGGTTACAGGGATGGTACAGGAGGGAGGGTTTCAGATACCTAGACAATTGGGGCTCTTTCTGGGGTAGGTGGGACCTCTACAAACAGGATGGTCTGCACCTGAACCAGAGGGGTACCAATATCGTAGAAACATAGACATAGAAACATAGAAAACTACAGAACAAAACAGGCCCTTCGGCCCCACAAGTTGTGCCGAACATATCCCTACCTTTTAGGCCTACCTATAACCCTCAATCCTATTAAGTCCCATGTACTCATCCAGGAGTCTCTTAAAAGACCCTATTGAGTTTGCCTCCACCACCACTGACGGCAGCCGATTCCACTCGCCCACCACCCTCTGTGTGAAAAACTTACCCCTAACATCTCCCTTGTACCTACTCCCCAGCACCTTAAACCTGTGTCCTCTCGTAGCAGCCATTTCCACCCTGGAAAAAAGACTCTGAGAGTCCACCCGATCTATGCCTCTCAATATCTTATATACCTCTATTAGGTCTCCTCTCACCCTATGTTTCTCCAAGGAGGGGGGGGAAATTTGCTGATGCTCTTCGGGAGGGTTTAAACTAATTCAGCAGGGGGGTGGGTACCTGAATTGTAGCTCCGGTGTGCAGGAGGTTGAGAGTAGTGAGGTCATGGATGAGGTTTCAGGGTCGCAGGAGTGTACTGGCAGGCAGACAGGCGGTTTGAAGTGTGTATACTTCAACGCCAGGAGCATCCGGAATAAGGTGGGTGAACTTGCAGCATGGGTTGGTACCTGGGACTTCGATGTTGTGGCCATCTCAAAGACATGGATAGAGCAGGGACAGGAATGGTTGTTGCAGGTTCCAGGGTTCAGATGTTTCAGTAAGTGCAGGGAAGGTGGTAAAAGAGGGGGAGGTGTGGCATTGTTAGTCAAGGATAGTATTACGGTGGCAGAAAGGACTTTTGATGAGGACTCGTCTACTGAGGTAGTTTGGGCTGAGGTTAGAAACAGGAAAGGAGAGGTCACCCTGTTGGGAGTTTTTTATAGACCTCCGAAAACTTCCAGAGATGTAGAGGAAAAGATTGCAAAGATGATTCTGGATAGGAGCGAAAGTAACAGGGTAGTTGTACTAGGGGACTTTAACTTTACAAATATTGACTGGAAAAGCTATAGTTCGAGTACTTTGGAGGGGTCGGTTTTTGTCCAATGTGTGCAGGAATGCTTCCTGACACAGTATGTAGATAGACCAACAAGAGGCGAGGCCACATTGGATTTGGTACTGGGTAATGAACCAGGCCAGGTGTTAGATTTGGAGGTAGGTGAGCACTTTGGTGACAGTGACCACAATTCGATTACGTTTACCTTAGCTATGGAAAAGGATAGGTATATACCAAAGGGCAAGAGTTATAGCTGGGGGAAAGGAAATTATGATGCGATTAGGCGAGATTTAGCTGGCATAGATTGGGGAAGGAAACTGCAGGGGATGGGCACAATTGAAATGTGGAGCTTGTCCAAGGAACAGCTACTACGCACCCTTGATAAATATGTACCTGTCAGGCAGGGTGGAAGCAGACGTGTGAGGGAACCATGGTTTACTGAGGAGGTTGAATCTCTTGTGAAGAGGAAGAAGGAAACTTATGTTAAGATGAGATGTGAAGGCTCAGTTAGGGAGCTTGAGAGTTACAAGTTAGCCAGGAAGGACCTAAAGAAAGGGTTAAGAAGAGCCAGGAGGGGACATGAGAAGTCTTTGGCAGCGAGGATGAAGGAAAACCCTGAAGCTTTCTATAGGTATGTCAGGAGTAAAAGAATGACTACGGTAAGATAGGGCCAGTCAAGGACAGGAGTGGGAAGTTGTGCGTGGAGTCTGAAGAGATAGGAGAGGCACTAAATGAATATTTTTCGTCAGTATTCACACTGGAGAGGGACAGTGTCGAGGGGAGTACTGAGATGCAGGCTGTTGGACTGGATGGGATTGAGGTTCATAAGGAGATGTTAGCAATTCTGGAAAGGGTAAAAATAGATAAGTCCCCTGGGCCGGATGGGATTTATCCTAGGATTCTCTGGGAGGCTAGAGAGGAGATTGCAGAGCCTTTGGCTTTGATCTTTGGGTCGTCATTGTCTACTGGAGCAGTGCCAGAAGACTGGAGGATAGCAAATGTTGTCCCCTTGTTCAAAAAGGGGAGTCGGGACTACCCTGGTTATTATAGACAGGTGAGCCTTACTTCTGTTGTGGGCAAAGTATTGGAAAGGATTACAAGAGAAAGGATTTATTATCACCTGGAAAGGAATAATTTGATTAGGGATAGTCAGCATGGTTTTGTGAAGTGTAGGTCGTGCCTCACAAACCTTACTGAGTTCTTTGAGAAGGTGACCAAAGAGGTGGATGAGGGTAAAGCGGTTGATGTGGTGTATATGGATTTCAGCAAAGTGTTTGATAAGGTTCCCCATGGTAAGTTTTTGCAGAAAATACGGACACATGGGATTGAGGGTGATTTAGTGGTTTGGATCAGGAATTGGCTAGCTGTAAGAAAACAGAGGGTGGTGGTTGATGGGAAATATTCATCCTGGAGTTCTGTTACTAGTGGTGTACCGCAAGGATCTGTTTTGGGGCCACTGCTGTTTGTCATTTTTATTAATGACCTGGATGAGGGCACAGAAGGGTGGGTTAGTAAATTTGCGGATGACACTAAAGTCGGTGGAGTTGTAGACAGTGCGGAGGGAAGTGGCAGGTTACAGAGGGACATAGATAAGCTGCAGAGCTGGGCTGAGAGGTGGCAAATGGAGTTTAATGCGGAAAAGTGCGAAGTGATTCACTTTGGAAGGAGTAACAGGAATACAGAGTACTGGGCTAATGGTAAGATACTTGGTAGTGTGGATGAACAGAGGGATCTGGGTGTCCATGTGCATAGATCCCTGAAAGTTGGCACCCAGGTTGATAGGGTTGTTAAGAAGGCGTACGGTGTGTTAGCTTTTATTGGGAGAGGGATTGAGTTTCGGAGCCAGGAGGTCATGTTGCAACTGTACAAAACTCTGGTGCGGCCGCACTTGGAGTATTGCGTACAGTTCTGGTCGCCGCATTATAGGAAGGATGTGGAAGTGTTGGAAAGGGTGCAGAGGAGAGTTACCAGGATGTTGCCTGATATGGTGGGAAAATCATATGAGGAAAGGCTGAGGGGCTTGAGGTTGTTTTCGTTAAAGAGAAGACGGTGAAGAGGTGACTTAATAGATGCATACAAGATGATCAGAGGATTAGATAGGGTGGATAGTGAGAGCCTTTTTCCTCAGATGGTGATGGCTAACACGAGGGGACTTAGCTTTAAATTGAAGGGTGATAGATACAGGACAGATGTTAGAGGTAGGTTCTTTACTCAGAGAGTAGTAAGGGCGTGGAATGCCCTGCCTGCAGCAGTAATGGACTTGTCAACATTAAGAGCATTCAAATGATCACTGGATAAACATATGGATGATATTGGAATAGTGTAGGTTAGATGGGCTTTAGATTGGTTTCACTGGTCGGCGCAACATCAAGGGCCGAAGGGCCTGTACTGCGCTGTAATGTTCTATGTTCTATGGAATGGGCTGTTTGAAGATTTGTGAGATCTATCTTTATTTTATCTGCTATTCCACGTGTAATTTATAGTTTGTGTCAGCCATGATTAGCCTGTTGATTAATGTTTAATTGAGGTTGATTCTGATTTGTGTTAAACTGACAAAAATGTGAAATCTTGTTTGGCAATTTCTGCATCTATAGGCCATTCCATAAATGTAGTTCTTGTGATTTTTTTGGTACACTATGGGGATTATAACATTGAGTACTTATTCAAATTTTCACCGAGTGAAAGTTTTAAGTTTATTTATTAGTGTTACAAGTAGGCTTACATTAACACTGCAATGAAGTTACTGTGAAATTCCCCTCGTCACCACACTCCGGTACCTGTTCGGGTACACTGAAGGAGAATTTTGCATGGCCAATGCACCCTAACCAGCACATCTTTCGGACTGTGGGAGGAAACCGGAGCACCCAGAGGAAAGACACGGGGAGAACATGCAAACTCCGCACAGACAGTTCCCCAAGTTGGGAATTGAACCCAGGTCCCTGGCGCTGTGAGGCAGCGGTGCTAACCACTGTGCCACCGTGCCACCCAGTTTGTACAGGTTTTACTGAAAAATGATACTAATAGCCAGCTACTATTTTATAATCAATTCTACGGCAATGACAGCTCCACTAACCTGTACACAAAGCCTAGCTGCCAGTAGTCACTCCCTCAGATAGCAGAGGGAGTTGGTGAACACTCCTCAGTCTAGCTGACATTCTTTCTCTTCAAATCTCTCTCATGTGTTCTTTATGTTCACAATTTTTCATTGCTTATATTGAAGCATCAACACATTTAATAATAATAAACCACATTAAACCAAACACAAAGGCAGCAATCTTCCATCAAGTTACGGTAAAGTCAAAGATTTACTACTTTGAAGACATGATGAAGATAAACAGGAAGTCCAATTAGATTGACTTCCATGAAGTATTTTATTTCAGAACTGCACCCTGGTTAAAACTAGAATTGATGTGGAGATGCCGACGTTGGACTGGGGTGGGCACATTAACAAGTTTCACAACACCAGGGTAAAGTCCAACAGGTTTATTTGGAATCACGAGCTGTCGGAGCGCTGCTCCTTCATCACAAAGAACAAAGAACAATACAGCACAGGAACAGGCCGTTCGGCCCTCCAAGCCCGTGCCGCTCCCTGGTCCAAACTAGACCATTCTTTTGTATCCCTCCATTCCCACTCCATTCATATGGCTGTCTAGATAAATCTTAAACGTTCCCAGTGTGTCCGCCTCCACCACCTTGCCTGGCAGCGCATTCCAGGCCCCCATCACCTTCTGTGTAAAATATGTCCGTCTGATATCTGTGTTAAACCTCCCCCCCTTCACCTTGAACCTATGACCCCTCGTGAACGTCACCACCGACCTGGGGAAAAGCTTCCCACCGTTCAGCCTATCTATGCCTTTCATAATTTTATACACCTCTATTAAGTCTCCCCTCATCCTCCGTCTTTCCACGGAGAACAACCCCAGTTTACCCAATCTCTCCTCATAACTAAGCCCCTCCATACCAGGTAACATCCTGGTAAACCTCCTCTGCACTCTCTCCAAAGCCTCCACATCCTTCTGGTAGTGTGGCGACCAGAACTGGACGCAGTATTCCAGATGCGGCTGAACCAACGTTCTATACATCTGCAACATCAGACCCCAACTTTTATACTCTATGCCCCGTCCTATAAAGGCAAGCATGCCATATGCCTTCTTCACCACCTTCTCCACCTGTGACGTCACTTTCAAGGATCTGTGGACTTGCACACCCAGGTCCCTCTGCGTATCTACACCCTTTATGGTTCTGCCATTTATCATATAGCTCCTCCCTACATTATTTCTACCAAAATGCATCACTTCGCATTTCTCAGGATTGAACTCCATCTGCCATTTCTTTGCCCAAATTTCCAGCCTATCTATATCCTTCTGTAGCTTCTGACAATGCTCCTCACTATCTGCAAGTCCTGCCAATTTTGTGTCGTCCGCAAACTTACTGATCACCCCAGTTACACCTTCTTCCAGATCATTTATATAAATCACAAACAGCAGAGGTCCCAATACAGAGTCCTGTGGAACACCACTAGTCACAGGCCTCCAGTCGGAAAAAGACTCTTCCACTACCACCCTCTGTCTTCTGTGACCAAGCCACTTCTCCACCCATCTAGCCACCTCCCCCTTTATCCCATGAGATCCAACCTTTTTCACCAGCCTACCATGAGGGACTTTGTCAAACGCTTTACTAAAGTCCATATAGACGACATCCACGGCCCTTCCCTCGTCAACCATTTTGGTCACTTCTTCAAAAAACTCCACCAGGATAGTGAGGCATGACGTCCCTCTCACAAAACCTATCGTTAATGAGTTTATTCCTTTCTAAATGCGCATACATCCTATCTCTAAGAATCTTCTCCAACAACTTCCCCACCACGGACGTCAAGCTCACCGGCCTATAATTACCCGGGTTATCCTTCCTACCCTTCTTAAATAACGGGACCACATTAGCTATCCTCTAATCCTCTGGGACCTCACCTACGTCCAGTGACGAGACAAAGATTTGCGTCAGAGGCCCAGCGATTTCATCTCTCGTCTCCCTGAGCAGCCTTGGATAGATTCCATCAGGCCCTGGGGATTTGTCAGTCTTTAAATTCTCTAACAAACCTAACACTTCCTCCTGTCAGATGAGTTTACATGGATTATTGGGACAGAAGCAAAGCTGGAGCAGTCTACTGCAGTGAAATCACCAACAGCGATTGCCACAAATACAACTTAGCTCTCGAAATAACTATGTTCAATTCTTAAAGTCAGAAGAAAATTCACACCATTTCTTCAGCACTGGTTGGTAACTGCTTTAAACATAATTCAATATTTGATATTAGATAGTAAAACAATATCTTTATTTTCCAGTAGTTATGTAACAATAAAAAGATACTACAGATATCAGGTAGGCAGCTGCTCATCCTGTCCCCAGTTAGTTGATTTCAGATTCCGTGCCTTTGCTGCTGACTATATCTCTATCCTTGGTTAGCATCTGAGGCTGGTGGATCACTCACAACCTTGGCATCCTATTCACCCCCAAACCGAGCTTCTGATCACATCTACTCTCCATCACTAACACCACTTCATTCTGCCAGACTTGAGCAGTGCCTCAGCCCTCTGAAACCCTCTTCCATGCACTGGAGACTCAACTATTCCATTTGTCTCGATTCAAAACTCTGCTGTCCACATGTTGTTCCCACATCACCCCCTCTATTCACTGGCCCAAACCAGCTTCTGATTAAATGGTGCATTAATTTTAAAATTCTCCTCTTTGTTTTGAAATCCCTCCCAATCTGCCCCCGCCCCTTGAGGCCGTCCTCAACCGGGATATTGGGTTCATGTCACACTATTTGTAACCCCCACAGTTGCCTAGACCTGCAGAGTTTCACTGGTTGTCTTGTCTGGAGACAATACACATCTTTTTAGCCTGTCTTGATGCTCTCTCCACTCACATTGTTTTGTTTCTTAAAGACTTGATTAGTTGTAAGTATTCGCATTCCAACCATTATTCATGTAAATTGAGTTTGTGTCTTTATATGCTCTGTTTGTGAACAGAATTCCCACTCACCTGAAGAAAGGGCTTAGAGCTCCGAAAGCTTGTGTGGCTTTTGCTACCAAATAAACCTGTTGGACTTTAACCTGGTGTTGTTAAACTTCTTACTGTGTTTACCCCAGTCCAACGCCGGCATCTCCACATCATGACCTCCTCTGTAGCCAGTGAGGATACAAAGATTTCTCTCAAGGCCCCAGCAATTACCTCCCTTGTCTCTCTCAGTATTCTGGGATATATCCCATCAGGCCCTGGGGACTTGTCGATCTTAATGTTTCTCAAGAACCCCAATACCTCCCCTGGTTGCTGAGCAACAACCTAGTTTTTCTTTTAAACTCTGTTTGCTTTCACGTCCTAAACCCTTTAATTACAATGCACAGCTTAATGTGACCAAAACCCACTCATTCAGGCCCCTTTGTTTAACATGCAGCTCACTAAATATTTAACCCTTTCAAATACAGAACCACAAAACATTAAACTTATTTAAAGCTATGCCTTATTTCTAATACTCACAAATACAAATATAGATTATTTCAACTGATCATGTTTCCTGACACAATGCCATTTGCTTCCAACATCCCTTTCCGTAATGTATTCCGGGTCATAATAACTCTCCGTGAAAAAATCCATTTCATTATCTGCTTAGAATGTCAATACCTGGTTTAAATCTGAGACCTCTTGTTGCTGTCCCATTCTCTCTCCACTGGAGATAAAAATCTCTCACCATTTTGAATGCTTCTTTGTAATGGTGCAGGTGTTATAGTGGTGACGTTACGGTGCAGGTGTTACAGTGCAGGAATGGGCAAAGTTTCAAGAGATTTCCTGGCAGTAAGATATTTGCTGACGTGCTGGGCACATATCCAATCTGCTAGCTCAGTTTTTACTGAAATGTGATGGACAAAACTGAATGTTTTTAATAAACAGCTGCAGTTTATTCATCTCAATTCAAAGTTGTCTAATTCAAATCAGCTGCCTTGAAACTAGAAAAACATTTCATCTGCAGTCCTTTCAAGTTGCAGCTCAGCACGCTGGGACACTCAGCGGAGACCATTTCTCGGGATTCCCTCTGGGCCTCGGCAAGCCTCCGGCAGACGGAATCCCAGCACTATCAGCGCCGTGCCAGAATCGGTGTGGAGCTGAATGATTTAGGCAAATCTTCATTTTAATGTATTTTACATTTGATTAGCAGGCCCAGGACTGAAGTCTCCAAGCCCGCGAGCATCTTTCCCCTGCCCGCCACAGCCAGGAGTGTTTCACTCGTGCAGGGATTAAAGTAGCTCCCCACTTGTGGGGTGCTGGCGGCCCAACCCCGCTGGAGTGAAGGGGGGGGCCATGAAGCCCCCAGAGGGTCCGTGGTAAGGGTGGGTGCCGCCTGGGTGTTGCCAGCTTGGCAGTGCCCCTGGGCCCCGGCAATGCCCAAGGGATAAAGTTGTAATGTGGGGGGCATCTTGGCACTGCTCATCGGGAATTGTGCCAAATGGGGGCAGGGCCTAATGGGGCCGGGGCTTCTGGGGGGAGATTGCTTGGGTTGGGGGGTCTCGCTGCCACTCTGCACTTGGGCTGAGTGACAGAGGGAGGGAGGGAGGGAGGCCAGCGATCAGGGCGAGGGGGGGTGGGTCCACTTGCCCGAGGGATTGGGAGTGCGGGGGGAGGCACCCGGGGCTGCCGATGTGGAGGAAGGAGATCGAGGTGGTCCGGATGAGGGGGTGGGCGGTCGAGGCTGGCTGGACATTCTTAGGGGGGCTACCGATGCCTGGGTTGTGGGGCTGGTCAGCAATCAGGAGGCCGGCAGTGTGGGGCTACTGCGCACACGCTAATATCCGCTCTGATAGATCGGCGATGTGCAATGGCTCGCTCAATGCTGTGCTGCCGGCCTCTCCCACGGGAATAGACCCCGCCCACTGATTTTTAATGAGTTTCCCACTGGTACACTCAGCGCAGAGTGTGGGAGATTCATTTTGAAAATCCCGCTGGAAAAAAAGCAGGATTTACCCCAGTTCGTATGCAAATTCGGCTCTTATAATTTTTGGGGGAGAATCGCTCCCGTGTGGGTTCGCCACAATCTTACTGAATTGTGAAACAGCACCGACAGACTGTGCGATCTACTTCTACTGTTATTTCTTGTGTATTCTTGTCAGATTCACAAATATTTGAGATTGAGAATGTAAACCTTTAAAAAAATGAGGGATTTTAAATTTTATAAATAAGGTTTTTGTTACAACAACAAGAAATGATGATCAGAGAATCACAGAATATTTACAGCACAGAAAGAGACCATTATGTCTACAGCGGCTATCTGAATGATCAATTTACTTAACATCATTCTCCCGCCTTTTCTCCACAACCCTGCACATTGTTGCTTTTCAAAGGTTAATTACATGAGGTGATTTCAACTTTCCCAACATTAACTGGGATATACACAGTGTTAAGGACTTGGATGGAGTAGATTTCTTGAAATGTGTACAAGAGAACTTTTTTACTTGATACGTGGCGGGTCCAACAAAGACCTGATTCTGGGGAATGAAGCTGGACAGTGGTTGAGGTGATGATGGGGAGCATTTTAGTGATAGCGATCACAACATGGTACAATTTAAACTTGTTATGGACAAGGAAATAGACAAACTGCAAAAATAAAGTTTTGGATTGGGAGGAGAACGGATTTTAGTAAAATTAGAAAGGATCTGGCCAAGGTAGACTGGGAATAGCTACCAATGGGAAAATCTACACAAGAGCAGTGGGGCAAATTCAAAAAGGAAATGGGGAGGATGCAAGCCCAGCATGTTCCCTCCAGAGTGATAGGTAGGAATAACAAGCCCAGAGAACCATGGATAATCAGAGATATTCAGGATACAATGAGAGGGAAAAGAAAGGCTTCTAAAAAGTACAAGGGGATCAAATCAGTGGAGGCATTAGTGAGGTATAGAAAGTGCAAGGTGGAGCTTAAGAAAGTAATTAGGAAAGCAAAGAGGGGATATGAGAAAGCTCTGGCTGGTAAAAAGGAAAATCCCAAGATATCCTATCAGTATATCAATGGGAAGAGGATAACCAGGGAAAGAGTAGGGCCCATTAGGAACCAAGGGGACAATCTGTGGGTGGAGCCAGAGGAATTGGTAGAGTGTTGAGTGAATACTTCACATGCATCTTCACCCAAGAGAATGAGGACGATGGTATGGGTCCCCTATTACTTGCCATTTATATAAATGACATTGATGACTACGTGGGGGGTAGGATTAGCAAGTTTGTGGATAACACGAAGATTGGCCGGGTGGTTAACAGTGAGGCGGAGTGTCTTGGGCTACAATAAGATAGAGACGAGATGGTCAAATGGGCAGATAAATGACAGATGGCATTTAACCCTAAAATGTGAGGTGATGCACTTTGGAAGGAGTAATTGGACAAGGAAGTACTCAATGAATAGTAAGACATTGGGAAGTTCTGTGGAACAAAGGAATCTTGTCATGTTTGTCCACAGATCTCTGAAAGCAGAATGGCATGTTAGTACAGTGGTGAAAAAGGCATATGGGACACTTGCCTTTATCAATTGATGCAGAGATTAAAAAAAGCAGGGAAATCATGTTGGAGTTGTATAGAACTTTGGTGAAGCCAAAGCTGGAGTACTGTGTGCAGTTCTGGTTGCCACATTATCGGAAGGATGTGATTGCACTGGAAAGGGGTGCAGGAAAGATTCACCAGGATGGAACACTTAAGTTATGAAGAGAAGTTGCGTAGGCTTGGGTTGTTTTAATTGATGTGGAGATGCCGGCGTTGGACTGGGGTAAACACAGTAAGAAGTTTAACAACACCAGGTTAAAGTCCAACAGGTTTATTTGGTAGCAAAAGCCACACAAGCTTTCGAGGCTCTGAGCCCCTTCTTCAGGTGAGTGGGAATTCTGTTCACAAACAGAACTTATAAGACACAGACTCAATTTACATGAATAATGGTTGGAATGCGAATACTTACAACTAATCCAGTCTTTAAGAAACAAAACAATGGGAGTGGAGAGAGCATCAAGACAGGCTAAAAAGATGTGTATTGTCTCCAGACAAGACAGCCAGTGAAACTCTGCAGGTCCACGCAACTGTGGGAGTTACAAATAGTGTGACATAAATTCTGATTCTAGGATCGCATGATAAAGACTCAGGAGGAAAAAAGCAGAAATATTTATGTGAAATAGTGTGACATAAACCCAATATCCCGGTTGAGGCCGTCCTTGTGTGTGCGGAACCTGGCTATCAGTTTCTGCTCCGCAACTCTGCGCTGTCGTGTGTCGCGAAGGCCGCCTTGGAGAACGCTTACCCGAATATCAGAGGCCGAATGCCCGTGACCGCTGAAGTGCTCCCCAACAGGAAGAGAACAGTCTTGCCTGGTGATTGTCGAGCGGTGTTCATTCATCCGTTGTCGCAGCGTCTGCATAGTTTCCCCAATGTACCATGCCTCGGGACATCCTTTCTTGCAGCGTATCAGGTAGACAACGTTGGCCGAGTTGCAAGAGTATGTACCGTGTACCTGGTGGATGGTGTTCTCACGTGAGATGATGGCATCTGTATCGATGATCCGGCACGTGCCGGATCATCGACACAGATGCCATCATCTCACGTGAGAACACCATCCACCAGGTACACGGTACATACTCTTGCAACTCGGCCAACGTTGTCTACCTGATACGCTGCAAGAAAGGATGTCCCGAGGCATGGTACATTGGGGAAACTATGCAGACGCTGCGACAACGGATGAATGAACACCGCTCGACAATCACCAGGCAAGACTGTTCTCTTCCTGTTGGGGAGCACTTCAGCGGTCACGGGCATTCGGCCTCTGATATTCGGGTAAGCGTTCTCCAAGGCGGCCTTCGCGACACACGACAGCGCAGAGTCGCGGAGCAGAAACTGATAGCCAGGTTCCGCACACACAAGGACGGCCTCAACCGGGATATTGGGTTTATGTCACACTATTTCACATAAATATTTCTGCTTTTTTCCTCCTGAGTCTTTATCATGCGATCCTAGAATCAGAATTTATGTCACACTATTTGTAACTCCCACAGTTGCGTGGACCTGCAGAGTTTCACTGGCTGTCTTGTCTGGAGACAATACACATCTTTTTAGCCTGTCTTGATGCTCTCTCCACTCCCATTGTTTTGTTTCTTAAAGACTGGATTAGTTGTAAGTATTCGCATTCCAACCATTATTCATGTAAATTGAGTCTGTGTCTTATAAGTTCTGTTTGTGAACAGAATTCCCACTCACCTGAAGAAGGGGCTCAGAGCCTCGAAAGCTTGTGTGGCTTTTGCTACCAAATAAACCTGTTGGACTTTAACCTGGTGTTGTTAAATTTCTTACTTGTTTTAATTGAAACAGAGAAGACTGAGGGATGACCTGATCGAGGTGTACAAGATTATGAGGGGCATGGACAGAGTGGATAAGGAGCAGCTGTTCCCCTTAGTTGAAGGGTCAGTCACAAGGGGACATGGGTTCAAGGTGAGGGGCAGGAGGTTTAGGGGGGATGTGAGGAAAACCTTCTTTACCCAGTGGGTGGTGAGGGTCTGGAATGCGTTGCGTGGGAGGGTGGTAGAGGCGGGTTGCCTCACATCCTTTAAAAAGTATCTGGATGAGCGCTTGGCACGTCATAACATTCAAGGCTATGGGCCAAGTGCTGGCAGGTGGGATTAGGCAGGAGTTCAGGTGTTTTGAATGTGTCGGTGCGGTCTCAATGGGCCGAGGGGCCTCTCCCTATGAAATAGCAAAGCGGCAATACGAAAAGCCTGATGCTGGCTCTGATTCTCCCGATCGCATTCTCTAAATGCTCCTGCCAGCGGGAAAGTCGAGAGAATCCCACTGGTGCTGACAGCGCTTCTCACATCTTGTCCAGCTCATTTAAAATGAGCGATCAGTGCTTCCCCATCCCACGGGAATCACGCCCAGACGGATGCCCCTTTGAAATCTGTGATCAGCTGACAGTCAAGACGACTTGCCGCTTTTCCTTCTGTCACAAGAACTGAAGGAACAGTAATCAATTGTCACATTACTGTAGGAAGCATCACAGTTTTCATCAGACCAATGTATTTGATTTGGAATTCTGGATTAACCCCTGTAAGTCCGTACTGCAGCAAGAGCCCAAAAAAAACATGCAATCCTGTAACCAAATTTCTCCCTGAAAGTTTAGCTCATTATAAGACTGAATAGATATTAAATGCAATATCCGTGTAAAAAATGTGATATAACTGATTCAAAGTTGTACTTTTCATCATGACAACTACATCTGAATGGTTCTATTTTTCACACAAACACATGGTAATAAAGTGAGGTGTAGCTCTGAAACTGCACCGCAGGAGCGTCAGCCTGGCTCAGTACACTCGGGTTTCCAGCTTGTATACAACAGAACTGAGATATAGGGTGAAATTTTCCGATACCATCCGCCACAAGAATCGTAGCAGCTGGACAGAAAAGTCGGCAGACAGTTTAAAGGTCTGTGGACCTCAGGCAGGAATTTCTGGTCTTGGGGCGCGCGTGGCTGGAAAATCCCGCCGATTAGCACAGATAAAGCCTCACGATGCAGGCTTGCATTCTTGATAAGCACCTTATCATTCCCTCATCATGTCCCAGAGTGTCAATGAATGACAACTTAGTATTAACAGGATTTAAGAAGGTGAACATTGATGAACAAATGATATAGAAATAATCTGGTGCTTTAATCTACAGTTTAGTCATGAAGGATCTGGCACGTTTGTTAAGTGTGGCATTGTCATTACTCTCAGGTCAAATCCAAGGTAGCCACAACAATAGTCAGATATGTGAAACTTCAAGGACCCAATGAATAGCCTGATCAAATGGACAAGGTTCTGCAATTTCATTTTATATGTCATTGTCAACATGATTCTGATATCTGAATTAACGTATGAATGGTCCTCTGAGGATCTCATTGGATGATGTAAGGAGAGTGGCTAAAGATTTATGCAGAATACTAGCAGAGGAGGCGGCCAATCAGCCCATCAGGTGTCATAGAGTTTTACAGCACAGAAAGCAGCCCTCTGGCTGATTATGTCCGCACAGGCCATCAATCTATTCGAATCCCAGTTTCCAGCACTTGGTGCATAGCCTTGTATGCTGTGGAGTTTTAAGTGCTCATCTAAATGCTTCTTAAATGTTGTGAGGATTCCCGCCTCTCCCATCCTCTCAGGCAGATTCCCAACTCCCTCTGGGTGCAAAGGTCTTTTTTTAAATCCCCTCTAAATCTCCTGTCCCTTACCTTAAATCGATGCCCCCTGGTTAGTGACAGGATAAAATAGCGCAAGGAAAATGGTGCGTGCACAGGATAAAAGAGCGCAAATATTTTACAGATTAGAAAGCTAAAAAACAGTTGAATTTTTAAAAAATAATTAAATAAAATAAGGATGGAGGACCAGGCGATGTGCTGGGACGGTTTACAACTGAACCATACTGGGACCAGTATTCTGGCACACTGTATAACTGGGGAAGTAGAGAGGAGTTCCAATTAAATAGTGGGGGTGAGGGTTCAGTTGCTTGGAAAATTACAAAGTCACTCAGAGGGTGGTGGGAATCTGGAATGCACAGCCTTGGGAAACTTGCAACCTTTAAATAATATTTAGAACATAGAAAAAATACAGCACAAACAGGCCCTTCGGCCCACAAGTTGCGCCGGTCATGTCCCTACCTACCTAGGCTTATATATAGGCTTACCTATAACCCTCAATCCTATTAGGTCCCATGTACTCATCCAGAAATCTCTTAAAAGACCCTATCGGATTTGCCTCCACCACCACTGACGGCAGCCAATTCCACTCACCCACCACCCTCTGAGTGAAAAACGTACCCCTGACATCTCCTCTGTACCTACTCCCCAGCACCTTAAACCTGTGTCTTCTCGTAGCAACCATTTCAGCCCTGGGAAAAAGCCTCCGAGAATCCACCCGATCTATACCTCTCAACATCTTGTACACCTCTATCAGGTCACCTCTCATCCTTCGTCTCTCCAAGGAGAAAAGACCGAGCTCCCTCAGCCTACCCTCATAAGGCATGCCAACCACTCCGGGCAACATCCTTGTAAATCTTCTCTGCACCCTTTTCAATAATTCCCACATCCCTCCTGTAATGAGGCGACCAGAACTGAGCACAGTACTCCAAGTGGGGTCTGATGAGGGTCTTATATAGCTGCATCATTATCTGCCGACTCCGAAACTCAATCCCTCGATTGATGAAGGCCAGCACACCATACACCTTCTTAACCACCTCCTCTACCTGCAAGGCCGATTTAAGAGTCCTATGGACCCGGACCCCAAGGTCCTTCTGATCCTCTACACTGCTAAGAGTCTTACCCTTGATATTATACTCCTTCATTCCATTTGACCTGCCAAAATGGACCACTACACATTTATCCGGATTGAAGTCCATCTGCCACTTCTCCGCCCAGTCTTGCATCCTATCTATGTCACGCTGCAGCTTCTGACATTCCTCCAACCTATCCACAACACCACCAACCTTCGTGTCGTCGGCAAACTTACGAACCCATCCCTCCACTTCCTCATCCAGGTCATTTATGAAAATGACAAACAGCAAGGGTCCCAGAACAGATCCCTGGGGCACTCCACTGGTGACCGACCTCCATTCAGAAAAAGACCCATCTACAACCACTCTCTGCCTTCTGCAGGCAAGCCAGTTCTGAACCCACTGGGCAACAGCCCCTTGGATCCCATGCCCTCTCACTTTCTCAAGAAGTCTTGCATGGGGGACCTTATCGAACGCCTTGCTGAAGTCCATGTAAACCACATCTACTGCTTTTCCTTCGTCAATGTGTTTAGTCACATTTTCAAAGAATTTCACCAGGCTCGTAAGGCACGATTTGCCTTTGACAAAGCCGTGCTGACTACTTTTGAGCATACTAAACTTCTCTAAATGTTCATAAATCCTGTCCCTCAAGATCTTCTCCATCAACTTACCAACCACTGAGGTTAGACTCACCGGTCAGTAATTTCCTGGGCTATCCCTATTCCCTTTCTTGAATATAGGAACCACATCCGCAATCCTCCAATCCTCCGGAATCTCTCCCGTCTCCATCGACGACGCAAAGATAATCGCCAGAGGTTCTGCAATCTTTTCCCTCGCCTCCCTCACGAA
Source organism: Mustelus asterias (assembly GCF_964213995.1). Lineage (NCBI taxonomy): Eukaryota > Metazoa > Chordata > Chondrichthyes > Carcharhiniformes > Triakidae > Mustelus > Mustelus asterias. Next base: position 168,070,250 of record NC_135802.1, read on the forward strand.
CCTGGGGTACATCCCATCCGGTCCCGGCGACTTATCTATCTTGATGCTATTCAAAATTTGGATGAACACTTGAAACATCATAACATTCAAGGATATGGGACAAGTGTAGGAAAATGGGATTAGTGTGACTTTAGTGGTAGATATTGTCAGTGCCGACTCAATGGGCCGAATGGCTTTTTCTGCACTGTATGTCAACATGAAGGTTAATGATCAGTCTGGGTGTCAACAGAAAATGTCAGGTCGGGATAGATCAGATGAACATTACATTACAGCAAGGACTCATACAAGAGCCCTGACTAGGAGCGGGGAGGGTTCCAAGAATAGAAGGTTTAAAGAATCAGGGGGATATGAGGGAGCAGTGGCACAGGATAATGAGGGGGAAACTTGACTGTCATAGTGTGACAGGCCAGGGCAGGAAAGGTTAACAAAAGATGCAACACAGATCAAGTCCAGAGAACAACTGTAAAAAAAATCAAAGTTAAATGTTCTTTATCTGAATGCTCGAAGCATTTGCAACAAGATAGATGAGTTGAAAGCACAGATTGCAGCATGAGTATGATGTATTCGCTATTACAGAAATATGGTTGCATGGTGACCAGGACTGGGTGCTCAACATTCCAGGGTATACAATGTTCCAAAACAACAGGCCAAAGGGGAAAGATGGAGTGGTGGTGTTAATCAAGGAAGGTTTCAAAGCAGTGCTGAGTCGTGATATAAAGGCAGTAGATAGTGATGCAGAATCGGTTTGGGTTAAAATCATGAATAGCAGGGGAAGGAAAACAAAGGTAGGAGTAGTCTATAGACCCCCAAAATGTGACCTCTCAAAAAACCAGAACACAAATGGGGAAATATTAAGGGCATGTTTGAAAGGATCTACAAATTATCATGGGAGATTTTAATCTGCACATTGGACAAACCAAGCTGGCAAAGGTAGCGTAGAAGAAGAATTTGTGGAGTGTATCAAGGATTGCTTTTTAGAGCAGTACATTGTGGAACCTACCCCGGAACAGGCTTTTTAGATTTGGTTTTGTGTAATGAAAAAGGATTAATGAGGGATCTTGTGATGAAGGATCCCCTAGGGGGTAGTGACCACAATATGAAAGAATTCCAGATACAGTTTGAGGGTGACTCACAAAAGGTTGCTGAAGAAGATTGGGTCACACGGAGTTGGGGGTAGGGTGTTAGCGTGGATTGGGGATTGGCTATCCGACAGAGTCAGAATAAATGGGTGCTTTTCTGGTTAGAACATAGAACATAGAACATAGAACATTACAGCGCAGAACAGGCCCTTCGGCCCACGATGTTGCACCGACCAGTTAAAAAAAAACTGTGACCCTCCAACCTAAACCAATTTCTTTTCGTCCATGAACCTATCTACGGATCTCTTAAACGCCCCCAAACTAGGCGCATTTACTACTGATGCTGGCAGGGCATTCCAATCCCTCACCACCCTCTGGGTAAAGAACCTACCCCTGACATCGGTTCTATAACTACCCCCCCTCAATTTAAAGCCATGCCCCCTCGTGCTGGATTTCTCCATCAGAGGAAAAAGGCTATCACTATCCACCCTATCTAAACCTCTAATCATCTTATATGTTTCAATAAGATCCCCTCTTAACCGCCGCCTTTCCAGCGAAAACAATCCCAAATCCCTCAGCCTCTCCTCATAGGATCTCCCCTCCATACCAGGCAACATCCTGGTAAACCTCCTCTGCACCCTCTCCAAAGCCTCCACATCCTTCCTGTAATGTGGGGACCAGAACTGCACACAGTACTCCAAGTGCGGCCGCACCAGAGTTGTGTACAGTTGCAACATAACGCTACGACTCCTAAATTCAATCCCCCTACCAATAAACGCCAAGACACCATATGCCTTCTTAACAACCTTATCTACTTGATTCCCAACTTTCAGGGATCTATGCACACATACACCTAGATCCCTCTGCTCCTCCACACTATTCAAAGTCCTCCCGTTAGCCCTATACTCAACACATCTGTTATTCCTACCAAAGTGAATTACCTCACACTTCTCCGCATTAAACTCCATCCGCCACCTCTCGGCCCAACTTTGCAACCTGTCTAAGTCTTCCTGCAAACTACCACACCCTTCCTCACTGTCTACCACACCACCGACTTTGGTGTCATCAGCAAATTTGCTAATCCACCCAACTATACCCTCATCCAGATCATTAATAAATATTACAAACAGCAGTGGCCCCAAAACAGATCCCTGAGGTACACCACTTGTAACCGCACTCCATGATGAATATTTACTATCAACCACCACCCTCTGTTTCCTATCCGCTAGCCAATTCCTGATCCAATTTCCTAGATCACCCCCAATCCCATACATCTGCATTTTCTGCAGAAGCCTACCATGGTGAACCTTATCAAACGCCTTACTAAAATCCATATATACCACGTCCACTGCCTTGCCCCCATCCACCTCCTTGCTCACTTTCTCAAAAAACTCAATAAGGTTAGTAAGGCACGACCTACCTGCCACAAAACCATGCTGACTATCACCTATCAATTCATTACTCTCCAAATAACTATAAATCCTATCCCTTATAATTTTGGCAGATGGTAACTAGTGGCGTGCCGCAGGGATCGGTACTGGGGCCTCAACTATTTACCATTTATATAGACGATCTGGTGGAGGGGACTGAGTGTAGGGTAACAAAGTTTGCAGACAACACAAAGATAAGTGGAAAAGTGAATGGTGTGGAGGGCGTAGAAGGTCTGCAGAGAGATTTGGACAGGCTGAGTGAGTGGGCGAGGATCTGGCAGATGGAGTATAATGTTAACAAATGCGAGGTTATTCACTTTGGAGGAAATAATAGCAAATTGGATTATTATCTAAATGGAAAAAAATTGCAACATGCTACTGTGCAAAGGGACCTGGGGGTCCTTGTGCATGAGATGCAAAAACCCAGTCTGCAGGTGCAACAGGTGATCAAGAAGGCAAATGGGATGTTGGCCTACATCGCAAGGGGGATAGAATATAAAAGCAGAGATGTCTTGCTGCATCTGTACAGGGCATTGGTGAGGCCGCAGCTGGAATACTGTGTGCAGTATTGGTCCCCTTATTTGCGGAAGGATATATTGGCCTTGGAGGGAGTGCAGAGAAGGTTCACCAGGTTGATACCGGAGATGAGGGGTGTTGATTATGAGGAGAGACTGAGCAGATTGGGTTTGTACTCGTTGGAATTTAGAAGGCTGAGGGGGGATCTTATAGAGACCTATAAGATAATGAAGGGGCTGGATAGGGTAGAGGTGGAGAGATTCTTTCCACTTAGAAAGGAAGCTAGAACTGGAGGGCACAACCTCAAAATAAAGGGGGGTCAGTTTAGGACAGAGTTGAGGAGGAACTTCTTCTCTCAGAGGGTGGTGAATCTCTGGAATTCTCTGCCCACTGAAGTGGTGGAGCCTACCTCGTTGAATATGTTTAAATCACGGACAGATGGATTCCTGATCGGTAAGGGAATTAGGGGTTATGGGGATCAGGCGGGTAAGTGGAACTGATCCACTTCAGATCAGCCATGATCTTATTGAATGGTGGGGCAGGCTCGAGGGGCTAGATGGCCTACTCCTGCTCCTATTTCTTATGTTCTTATGTGAACGGGTCCATAACCAGTGACTTCAACTTAAATAAGGGCAATTACAATGGTGTGAGGGAGGAGTTGTCTCAGGTGAGCTGGGTAAATAAACCAAGATACAGGTAATTGGATAAGCAGTGGAAGATGTTCAAATAGCTGGTCCAAAATGCTCAGCTGGAGTTTATCCCAATCACAAAGAGGGATTCCACAAGGAAGAGGCAAAATCCGTGGTTAACGCAGGAGGACAAGGATAATGTTAAGTTGAAAAGCAGGATATACAAAGTGGCGGTAGACCAGAGGACTGGGAAGTGTTTAGGATCCAAAGACTAAAATGCTCCCATGAGAAGGGAGAAAATGAATTTTGAGACGAAACTTGCGTGCAACATAAAAACAAGCAGGAGGAGTTTCTATGGATATATAAACAGGAAGTGAGCGGCGAGGGTAAATGTGGGACCTCCACTGAACGAAGCGGGTGAATTGATAACAGTAAACAAAGAAATGGTGATATTCTAAATAAATTTTCACCATCAGTCTTCACTGCAAATATCCTTAAGATATCAAATGGGCTGATTTCAAATAACATGGTGGAAACTACAAAAATCCCAATCACAGGGGATTGAGTATGAAAGAAACTCAGGGGGCTAAAGGTGGACAAGTCACCAGGACTTGATGAACTGCACGCTTGGGTTTTAATGGAAGTGGCTGCAGGGATGGTGGACACATTGGCTGAAATTTTTCGTAACTCGCTAAATTCCAGAAGAGTACTAGAAGATTGGAAAACAGCCAATGTGACTCCCTTGTTCAAAAAGGGTGAAAGGCAGGAGGCAGGAAACTATAGGCCAGTTAGTTTAACATCTATTATTGGCAAGACGCTGGAGTCAATAATCAAAGAGGAAATAGCTAATCATTTAGGAAAGCCGAATATAATCAAACCCAGTCAACATGGTTTTATGAAAGGTAAATCATGTTTGACAAATTTGCTCGAATTCTTTAAGGATGTAACATGGAGCATAGATAGAGGGGAATCTGTAGATGTTGTGTATTTAGATTTCCAAAAGGCATTCGACAAGGTGCTGCATAAGAGGCTGGTGCATAAAGTAAAAGCCTATGGAATTGGGGAAGTGTGTCAGCGTGGATTGGAAACTGGCGTCACATAGAAAGAAGTCTCACAACACCAGGTTAAAGTCCAACAGGTTTATTTCGAATCATGAGCTTTCGGAGCGCTGCTCACCTGATGAAGGAGCAGCGCTCCAAAAGCTTGTGATTCCAAATAGACCTGTTGGACTTTAACCTAGTGTTGTGAGATTTCTTACTGTGCCCACCCCAGTCCAATGTCGGCATCTCCACATCATGTCACATGGAAAGCAAATAAATGGGTCCTTTTCAGAGTGGAAAGATGTGACTAGTGGAGTACTGCAGGGATCAATTCTTGGCCCACAATTGTTCACTATTTACATTAATGACCAGGAGGAAGGAACAGAATATAAGGTTTCTACATTTGCTGATTAAAAGAAGATTGGTGGAAGGGCAGATTGTGAGGAGGATACTGTGATTCTGCAATGGGATAGAGATTGATTGGGTGACTGGGTGAAAACCTGGCAAATTGAGTTTAATGTGGGAAAGTGTGAGGTCATGCAACTTGGCAGGAGGAATCAAAAGACAGATTATTATCTAAATGGAGAGAGACTGCAGGTGAGTGAAGTACAGAGGGATCTGGGTGTTCTAGTGCACGAATCACAAAAGTTAGCAAGCAGGCCCAACAAGTAAAGATGGTAAATGGGATTTTGATCTTTATTGCAAAGAGGTTGGAGTTTAAAAAAGGGAGGTTTTGTTGCCATTGTACAGAGTGTTGGTGAGGCCACACCTGGAATACTGTGTACAGTTTTGGTTCGTTTAGCTAAAAAAGGATATAGTAACATTGGAGGCAGTCCAGAGGCGATTCGCCAGGCTAATTCCTGGGATGAGAGGGTTGTCCTATCAAAAGAGACTAAATATTCTGGATTTGTATTCCTTGGAGTTCAGAAGAGGGGTGACCTTATTCAAACATATAAGATCCTGAAGGGGCTTGACAGGGTACATGGTGAGATAATGGGAGAGTCTCGAACAAGGGGACAGAGCTACAAGATAAAGGGCTGGTCATTTAAAACTGAGGTGTGTAGAAATTTCTTCTCGCAGAGGGTGGTGAATCTCTGGAATTTTTTGGTCAAAGGGTGGTGGAAGCTGGATCATTAGAAGTATTTAAAGTGGAGGGGGAAAAATATTTGATAGATCAAGGAATAGAGAGCAATGGGGAAATAACACAGAAAAGGTGTTGAGGCCGCCATAGACTAGCCATGATCGTATTGAATGGCCGGGCAGCTTTGAAGGGCCTGAAGTTGGACTCACTGGTCTGTATTTACCTGGGTTTTCCCTACTTCCCTTCTTGAATAATGATACCACATTAGTTGTCCCCCAGTCCTCTGGCACCCCCCACCGCCCCCCCTCCGTCCCCCCTGGTAGACCACCCCTCCCACCCCCTTCATCCAGCCCACCACAATCGCTGCCCTCCCTCCATCCCAGATCAATCCTGTCTGCAGAGTGGCAGCAGGACACCCCACCCCCATGATTACCCCTAGGCCCTACCCACAATAGGCCCTGCCCCGTTTGCACTGACTGATGCCCGATGGGCACTGCCAGGGTGCCCATGCCCAGGGGGCACCACCCCCCCTGCTGCCTGACCCCCTGGGGGGCCCCAATTGCTCCCTCTTCATTCTGACAGGGTCTCCTGCTAGTTCCCCGAACACGGGGAGCTAGTGCAAACCCTGCCAGAATGAAGTACTCTTGGTGGGGTGGGAGATTCAATCGGGACCTGAAAGGTGCCAATAATGACCTGCTAAACTTATTCAAAATACATTTTTAAAAGATTCAAATGACTTACCTGCCTTCCCGCCGGTTTCCAGCGTGGTCCGACCGGCGACTGTTCACCGGCCCTGAGAGATGCGCATGCATTCCTGGCACATGCGCAAATCCCGGAACAATGCTGGCGATGTGCATCTCCCACCGCAACCCATCAGAAAAGTTGCGGGTCGCGATGGGAGAATCGCGGCCTTTATTTCCAAAACATCTTTGTCCTTTACCTTTGCTACCTTAAATCCTACTGAGTTATGGTCACTGTCACCAAAATGCTCCCCCACTGAAACTTCTACCATTTGCCCAGTTTCATTCCCTAAAACTAGCTCCAGCACCGCCCCCTCTCTTGTTGGACATTCTTTATATTGGCATAAAAAGCTCTCCTGGATGCAATTTAAGAATCCCATCCCCTTTAATACTTTCACACTTTGATATAGATCAGTTGGAGACTTGGGCGGAGAGGTGGCAGATGGAGTTTAATCCGGACAAATCTGAGGTAATGCATTTTGGAAGGTCTAATATAAGTAAGAAATATACAGTTAATGGCAGAACCCTTAAGAATATTGATAGGCAGAGGGATCTGGGTGTACAGGTACACAGGTCACTGAAAGTTGCAACGCAGGTGGGGAAGGTCGTCAAGAAGGCATACGACATGCTTGCCTTCATCGGCTGGGGCATTGAGTTTAAAAATTGGCAAGTCATGTTGCAGCTTTATAGAACCTTAGTTAGGCCGCACTTGGAATATAGTGTTCAATTCTGGTCGTCAAACTACCAGAAGGATGTGGAGGCTTTGGGAGGGTATAGAAAAGATTTAACAGGATGTTGCCTGTAATGGAGGGCATTAGCTATGAGGAGAGGTTGGAGAAACTAGGTTTGTTCTCACTGGAACAACAGAGGTTGAGGGGTGACCTGATAGAAGTCTACAAGATTATGAGGGGCATGGACAGAGTGGATAGTCAGAAGTTATTTCTCAGGGTGGAAAAGTCAATTACTCGGGTGCATAGGTTTAAGGTGCGAGGGGCAAGGTTTAAAGGAGCTGTATGAGGCAAATTTTTTACACAGAGGGTGGTGGGTGCCTGGAATTCGCTGCCGGGGGAGGTAGTGGAAGCAGATACGGTTGTGACTTTTATGGGGCGTCTAGACAAATACATGAATAGGATGGGAATGGAGGGATATGGTCCCCGGAAGGGTAGGGGGTTTTAGTTCAGTCAGGCAGCATGGTCGGTGCAGGCTTGGAGGGCCGAAGGGCCTGTTCCTGTGCTGTAATTTTCTTTGTTCGATTCCAGTTAATGTTGGGGAAGTTGAAATCCCCCATTATTATTACAGTATTATTATTACAATTCTCAGCGTTTTGCCTAAATATCTCCCCTTCTACTTCTCCCTGACTGTTTGGGGGCGTATAGTAGACTCCCAGCAATGTGATTGCCCCTTTTTCTAAGTTCTACACATATGGCCTCATTTGAGGAACTTTCTCAGATCACATATAAAATCCTGATGGGACTGGACAGGCTAGATGCGGGAAGAATGTTCCCGATGTTTGGAAAGTCCAGAACTAGGGGTCACAGTCTAAGAATAAGGGATAAGCCATTCAGGACTGAGATGAGGAAGAACTTCTTCATTCAGAGAGTTGTGAACCTGTGGAATTCTCTACCACAGAAAGCTGTTGGGACCAGTTCGTTAGATATGTTCAAGAGGGAGCTGGACATGGCCCTTGTGGCTAAAGGGGTCAAGGGATATGGAGAGAAAGTGGGAGCGGAACACTGAAGTGCATGATCAGCCATGATCATATTGAATGATGGTGCAGGCTCAAAAGGTGGAATGGCCTCCTCCTGCACCTATCTTCAGTGTTTCTTTCATAGTTCAAGTCTGTTTTTCTTCTTTCTCAGTCCAAAGATGTGCAGATTAGATGGATTGGCGATGCTAAACTGCCCCTTAGTCTCCAAACTAAATGAATAGGGTTAGATGGATAGGGCTGAGGGCAGGGCCTGGGAGGAATGCCCTTTCAGAAAGTCAGTCCAGACTCGATGGGCCAAATGGTCTCCTCCTGCATTGTAGTGATTCTATGAACTGCTCTGCCCTTCTTCAGATAATGTATTGGGAGTATTACTTCAATGGAAGAGGGCAATATGAGCCTCAGTTTAATATCTCATTCAAAGACCCACCTAAAACTGAAATCAAATTGGTGGAATCTGCAGGTCTCTGATTAAACTGATTAATATCAAAGGTATTAAAGTCCTGAGAACTGGAGGAAGAAATAATTAAAATTAAATGAAATGATAACTCCTCATGGGATTCAGTTAATTTTTAATTAAATACATTACCACCAGAGATAAAGGGTGGAATTGACAGCCTTGCCCGTCCCGAAACTGTAAAATTCCACCCAAAGTCAACGGACCTTCCCATTATCTGCCGCTCACCCGCTCCGATTCCTGTGGTGGGCAGGCAGTAAAATTCTGGCCAAAATCTTTACATCCATTATGTGGTCTTGTTTCTCCAATTTCTAAAAACTAAAGAACCATCATATTGGAGCTATCTTTGCACCAAGATTTCTAACATTTTGGTAAATTCTTTCAGTGGCTGTGTTCACTTAAAACTTGCTCTCCTTAACTTTGTGTTTCTCAAAAATGTGGTTTTAACTAAAAATTATCCCTATATATCAATGGGTTATTATTTAATGTTATTCTAATCAGACATTTTGATCCATAAAGATGAGCAAAACTAATTTAACATTTGCTCGAGGTACAATTCAGCAAGTATCGGTCACTCGCTTGAGATGAGAAGGCTTCATGGATCTATTACAGCTGACTTCTTTGCTTCTCCTTCCCAAGCACTTAGATAGAAACATAGAAACTAGAAGCAGGAGTAGGCCATTCGGCCCTCCGAACCTGCTCCGCCATTCATTTTGCTCATGGCTGATCACTGAATTCAATATCCTGATCCCCCCCTTCCCCCCATATCCCTTGATCCCTTTAGCCCCAAGAGCTGTATCTATTTTCTTTCTTGAAATCAGACAATGTTTTGTCCTCAACTACATTCTGTGGGAGTGAATTCCACACATTCACCACCCTCTGGGTGAAGAAATTTCTCCTCACCTCAGTTCTAAAAGGTTTGCCCCTTATCCTCAAACTATGACCGCTAGTTCTGGACTCCCCCACCATTGGGAACATTATTTCTGAATCTACCCTGTCTAACACTGTTAGAATTTTATCAGTTTCTATGAGATCCCCTCTCACTCTTCTCAACTCCAGTGAATATAATCCTAATCGACTTAGTCTCTCCTCATATGACAGACCTGCCATCACAGGAATCAGCCTGGTAAACCTTCACTGCACTCCCTCTATAGCAAGGACATCCTTCCTCAGATAAAGACACCAAAACTGCACACAATACTCCAGATGTGGCCTCACCAACGCCCTATATAATTGCAGCAAAACATCCCTATCCCTATACTCAAATCCTCTCCTATGAAGGCCAACATACCATTTGCCCTCTTTACTGCCTGCTATACCTACGCGCTGTCAGCAACTGACGCATGACGATTCCAAACTCTCTTTGAGGATCCACCTTTCTCAATTTACACCCATTGAAGTAATAATCTGTCTTCCTATTATTGCTACCAAAGTGGATAACCTCACATTTATCCACATTAGACTGCATCTGCCATACAGATGCCCACACACTCAGCCTGTCTAAATCATGCTGAGGCATCTCTGCATCCTCCTCACAGTTCATCCTCCCACCCAACTTTGTATCATCTGCAAATTTGGAGATAGTACATTCAGCTCCCTCTTCCAAATCATTAATATATAATGTGAACAGTTGGGGTCCTAGCACAGATCCCTGCAGAACCCCACTAGTCACTGACTGCCACCCAAATGCTTTCTCAAGTACAATTCCACAAGATATTGGTCATATCCAGGCTGGCTCAATGCTCAAAAATATAATTAGTGTGCAAAGTTTCACACTGACCTCCTGCATCCAGAATTTATTGCAACATCAATATTCGTGTAATTGTTTGTACTTACTATTTGGATTCTCTCTAGCCAGCAGGTTACAGGTCAATTGGGTCTGGAACAGGTCTTCAGTTCCAGCCCTGAAATATATCTTTAATTTTCACCGTGTCATCTCAAATGGGAAATGTTGCAACATTTGTTCTGTTGAAAGTGTTATCTGGATAATGTAAGAATTTGAACCACAACCGGAGATTTCATGACGTTGATTATAATAAGTTTGTTCTTTTCTCCACTCCTAAGGAGATGAATACCTACACCAGGTTTTCCCAAAGCTTTCCAGTTGCAGAACCCAAGAACATTGGAGAACACAAACTTTCTTATCGTCTTATCTGATGAAGTGTATCCCAGGACATTGTTGGAGGCTAGGGAGGAAATTACGGGTCCCCTAGCAGAGATATTTGAATCATCGATAGTCACAGGTGAGGTGCCTGAAGATTGGAGGGTGGCAAATGTTGTGCTTTTGTTTAAAAAGGGTTGCAGGGAAAAGCCTGGGAACTACAGGCTGGTGAGCCTCACATTTGTAATGGGTAAGTTGTTGGAAGGCATTCTGAGAGACAGGATCCACAGGCATTTAGAGACACAAGGACTGATTAGGGACAGTCAGAATGGCTTTGTGAGTGGAAAATCGTGTCTCACAAATTTGACTGAGCTTTCTGAAGGGGTAACCAAGAAGATAGAAGAGGGCAGTGCAGTTGATGTTGTCTACATGGACTTTAGCAAGGCCTTTGACAAGGTACCTCATAGTAGGTTGGAGCACATGGTTAGATCTCATGGGATCCAAGGTGAGGTAGCTAAATGGATGCAAAATTGGCGTGATGACAGAAGCCAGAGTGGTTGTAAAGGGTTGTTTTTCAAACTGGAGGCCTGTGACCAGCGGTGTGCCTCAGGGATCAGTGCTGGGTCCACTGTTATTTGTCATTTATATTAATGATTTGGATGAGAATGTAGGAGGCATGGTTAGTAAGTTTGCAGATGACACTAAGATTGGTGGCATAGTCGACAGTGAAGAAAGTTGTCTCGGACTGCAACGGGATCTTGATCAATTGGGCCAGTGGGCTGACGAATGGCAGATGGAGTTTAATTTAGATAAATGCAAGGTGATTCATTTTGGTAGGTTGAACCAGGGCAGGACTTACTTCTCTACCCCCCGCCGATGTTTCCCAGCTCGCTGTGCGACTTGTGCAGTACAGCGGGCCAGGACAATCGCCCCCAACATTTTTTCATGAAAATATGAAATTCTTCAACTTTGTTCAGTTTTGAAATATCACAAGACAATGTCAACTTTGCTGTGACTTGAAGAGTGCTTGCCTTCATCGGCCGGGGCATTGAGTTTTAAAATTGGCAAGTCATGTTGCAGCTTTATAGAACCTTAGTTAGACTGTACTTGGAATATAGTGTTCAATCCTGGTCACCACAGTACTAGAAGGATGTGGAGGCTTTGGAGAGGGTACAGAAAAGATTTACCAGGATGTTGCCTGGTATGGAGGGCATTGGCTATGAAGAGAAGTTGGAGAAACTTGGTTTGTTCTCACTGGAACAACGGAGGTTGAGGGGTGACCTGATAGAAGTCTACAAGATTATGAGAGGCATGGACAGAGTGGATAGTCGGAAGCTATTTCCCAGGGTGGAAGAGTCAATTACTAGGGGGCACAGGTTTAAGGTCCGAGGGGCAAGGTTTAAAAGAGATGTACGAGGCAGACTTTTTACACAGAGGGCGGTGGGTTACTTGAACTTGCCGGGGGAACGTGGAAGTAGATACGATAGTGACTTTCAAGGGGCATCTTGACAAATACATGAATAGGATGGGAATAGAGGGATATGGTCCCTGGAAAGGTAGGGGGTTTTAGTTGGTTGGTGCAGGCTTGGAGAGCCGAAGGGCCTGTTCCTGTGCTGTAATTTTCTTTGTTCTCTTTGTTCTTTGTTCTGTTGCCAAACCGCACTCCCAGCCTTTGTAGCGAAGGTTCTACTGTTGGTGTGAGTCATCTGAAAGCTCCTCCCTGAATGGCTACATTGAAAATAATGTTCTCTAAAAATGATTTTCACTTTACTTACCTCCTTATGGTTGTGATCATTAGTAACCACCACACTGAGTTAGAGTACATGCTGCATGAACCCTGGCTGTTGCTAGTGTCCTAATCTTAATCATTTTCCTACTGTTATGATGCAATACTTAACCTGTCAACAGAACCAGCTGGGTCATCCCTGTTGGCTCGTTATGAGGTATTAATAATTTAAGTTCTTGAACATGTTTAATGACCTATTTTTACCGAGCAAAATTTGTCAATGGTACAAAAATTGGAAGCATTATGAACTGTGAGGAGGATAGTGTAGAACTTCAAAAGGACAAGTTGGTAGAATTGGCAGGTAAGTCATAGAGTCATAGAGCGCAGAAAAGGCCCTTCAGCCCATTGAGTAACAGATTAAATTTAATTCAGGAAGTGTGAAATGATTTATTTCAGTGGGAAGAACAGGGAACGGTAATATAAAGTTTAGGATACAATTCTAGAGGGGGTGCAGGAGCAGACAGACCTGGGGATATTAATGCACAAATCACTGAAGGTGGCAGGGCAGGTTGAAGCTATAGTTACAAAAAGCATATATAAATAGAGCATTGAATACAAAAGCAAGGAAGATCTGGTAAACCTGTATGAAGTTCCACTTCAACAGGAGAACTGTGGCCAGATCTGGGCACCACACTTTAGAAAAGATGTGAAGACATTAGAGAGGAAGTCATAGAGATTTACAGCATGGAAGCAGGCCCTTCGACCCAACTTGTCCATGCCGCCCTTTTTCTTAAGCCTGAAGCTCGTCCCAATTGCCCGCATTGGTTCCATATTCCTCTATACCCATCTTACCCATGTAATTGTCTAAACGCTTTTAGAACATAGAACATAGAAAAACTACAGCACAAACAGGCCCTTCGGCCCACAAGTTGCGCCGGTCATGTCCCTACCTACCTAGGCTTATATATAGGCTTACCTATAACCCTCAATCCTATTAAGTCCTATGTACTCATCCAGAAGTCTCTTAAAAGACCCTATCGAATTTGCCTCCACCACCACTGACGGCAGCCAATTCCACTCACCCACCACCCTCTGAGTGAAAAACGTACCCCTGACATCTCCTCTGTACCTACTCCCCAGCACCGTAAACCTGTGTCCTCTCGTAACAGCCATTTCAGCCCTGGGAAAAAGCCTCTGAGAATCCACCCAATCTATACCTCTCAATATCTTGTTCACCTCTATCAGGTCACCTCTCATCCTTCATCTCTCCAAGGAGAAAAGACCGAGCTCCCTCGGCCTATCCTCATAAGGCATGCCAAACAATCCAGGCAACATCCTTGTAAATCTTCCCTGCACCCTTTCAATCATTTCCACATCCCTCCTGTAATGAGGCGACCAGAACTGAGCACAGTACTCCAAGTGGGGTCTGACGAGGGTCTTATATAGCTGCATCATTATCTCCCGACTCCTAAACTCAATCCCTTGATTGATGAAGGCCAGCACACCATACGCCTTCTTAACCACCTCCTCTACCTGCGAGGCCAATTTAAGAGTCCTATGGACCCGGGCCCCAAGGTCCTTCTGATCCTCTACACTGCTAAGAGTCTTACCCTTGATATTATACTCCTTTATCCCATTTGACCTGCCAAAATGGACCACTACACACTTATCCGGATTGAAGTCCATCTGCCACTTCTCCGCCCAGTCTTGCATCCTATCTATGTCACGCTGCAGCTTCTGACATCCCTCCAACCTATCCACAACACCACCAACCTTCGTGTCGTCGGCAAACTTACCAACCCATCCCTCCACTTCCTCATCCAGGTCATTGATGAAAATGACAAACAGCATGGGTCCCAGAACAGATCCCTGGGGCACTCCACTGGTGACCGACCTCCATTCAGAAAAGGACACATCTACAATCACTCTTTGCCTTCTGCAGGCAAGCCAGTTCTGAATCCACAAGGTAACAGCCCCTTGGATCCCATGCCCTCTCACTTTCTCGAGAAGTCTTGCATGGGGGACCTTATCGAACGCCTTGCTGAAGTCCATGTAAACCACATCTACTGCTTTTCCTTCGTCAATGTGTTTAGTCACATTTTCAAAGAACTCCACCTGGCTCGTAAGGCACGATTTGCCTTTGACAAAGCCATGCTGACTACTTTTGAGCATACTAAACTTCTCTAAATGTTCATAAATCCTGTCCCTCAGGATCTTCTCCATCAACTTACCAACGACTGAGGTTAGACTCACCAGTTGGTAATTTCCTGGGCTATCCCTATTCCCTTTCTTGAATATAGGAACCACATCCGCAATCCTCCAATCCTCCGGAACCTCTCCCGTCTCCACTGACGACGCAAAGATCATCGCCAGAGGCTCTGCAATCTCTTCCCTCGCCTCCCACAGTAACCTGGGGTACATCCCATCCGGTCCCGGCGACTTATCTATTTTGATGCTATTCAAAATTTCCAACACATCCTCTTTCTTAATGTCCACGTCAATCTTTTCAGTCCGCCTCAATCCTGTAGTACAACCACCCAGGGCTTTTTCCACCATGAATACCAAGGTAAAATATTCATTAAGCACCTCTGCTATTTCTTCCGGTTCTGTACAGACTTTCTCACCTTCACCTTTTATAAGTCCTATTCCTTCACATCTCACCCTTTTACTCTTCACATATTTATACAATGCCTTAGGGTTCTCCTTAATCCTACCTGCCAAGGCCTTCCCATGACCCCTTCTGGCTCTCCTGATTTCTTTCTTAAGTCCCTTCCTACAAGCCGTATACTCATCTTGATCCCTATCATCGCCTAGCTCTCTGAACCTCTTGTACGCTTTCCTTTTCTTTTTGACTAGGTTCAGCGCAGTTTTCGTGCACCACGGTTCCCGTAACCTACCAAAACCTCCCTGTCTCATCGGAATGTTGTCATGCAGAACTCCAGACAAACATTCCTTGAAAATCTGCCACCTTACTTCGGTACTTTTCCTCGAGAATGCCTCCTTCCAATCTACACCTCTCATCTCCTGCCTGATGGCTTCATATTCCCCCTTACTCCAGATAAACACTTTCCTAGCTTGCCCGATCCTATCTCTTTCCAATGCTAGCGTAAAGGAGATAGAGTTATGATCACTATCCCCAAGATGCTCCCCCACTGAGAGATCCGACACCTGTCCAGGCTCATTAGCCAGTACCAGATCGAGTACAGCCTCTCCTCTTGTAGGCTTATCCACATGCTGTGTCAGGAAACCCTCCTGAACACACCTAACAAACTCCTCCCCATCCAAACCCCTTACTCTCGGGATATTCCAGTCGATGTTTGGGAAATTAAAGTCTCCCATCACGACAACCCTGTTATTACTATATCTCTCCAGGATCTGTTTTCCTATCTGCTCCTCAACATTCCTGTTACTATTGGGCGGCCTGTGGAAAACACCCAGCAAAGTTATCAACCCCTTCCCGCTCCAAACTTCCACCCACAGAGACTCCGTAGACAATCCCTCCACGACTTCCACCTTCTCTACAGCTGTGACACTATCCCTGATCAGCAGTGCCACTCCCCCCACTCTTTTGCCTCCCTCTCTGTCCTTTCTGAAACATCTGAAACCTGGCACCTGAAGTATCCAGTCCTGTCCCTGTCCCCAAGTCTCCGTAATGGCCATATCGTCTGTAAGACAAAATTGTCTTACAAAAGACAAAATTGTACCCGCCTCTACTACTCCCTCTGGTACAAAAAGGATTCACGAGAATGATCCTCAGGATGAGGAACTTAAGTTATGTGGGAAGCTGGGACTGTTCTTCTTAGAGAAGAGAAGACTGAGAGGAGATTTGATGGAAGTGTTCAAATTCATGAGGATCTGGACAGAGTAGATAAGGAGAAACTAATCCCATTGGTGGAAAGGTTGAAAATCAGAGGATTTTTTTATTTGTTCATGGGAATTAGAAGTCACTGCTTGGCCAGCATTTATTGCCCGTCCCTAATGGCCTTTGAGAAGATGGAGGTGAGTTATCTTCTTGAACTGCTGCAGTCCATGTGGGGCAGGATGTTTTATATTTAAAGATGTAAGCAGTGGACAGTAGAGAGGTCTTCTATTCACAGATGGCTAAGAGGCCCTCCAGAACCCTCTAAAAAGGCAATCAGAGCACAGAGGCATAGAGAATTCAGACGGAGAAGAAGACCATTCAGCCCACTGTGTTTGTACCAGCCATATCGAGCAATCCAACCTGTATGGAGCGCAAGGGTCTGATGTTGCAGATGTATAGAACGTTGGTTCGGCCGCATTTGGAATACTGCGTCCAGTTCTGGTCGCCACACTACCAGAAAGACATGGAGGCTTTGGAGAGAGTACAGAGGAGGTTTACCAGGATGTTGCCTGGTATGGAGGGGCTTAGTTATGAGGAGAGATTGGGTAAACTGGGGTTGTTCTCCCTGGAAAGACGGAGGATGAGGGGAGACTTAATAGAGGTGTATAAAATTATGAAAGGCATAGATAGGGTGAACGGTGGGAAGCTTTTCCCCAGGTCGGTGGTGACGTTCACGAGGGGTCATAGGTTCAAGGTGAAGGGGGGGAGGTTTAACACAGATATCAGAAGGACGTATTTTACACAGAGGGTGGTGGGGGCCTGGAATGCACTGCCGGGCAAGGTGGTGGAGGTGGACACACTGGGAACGTTTAAGACTTATCTAGATAGCCATATGAACGGAGTGGGAATGGAGGGATACAAAAGAATGGTCTAGTTTGGACCAGGGAGCGGCACGGGCTTGGAGGGCCGAAGGGCCTGTTCCTGAGCTGTATTGTTCTTTGTTGTTCTTTGTATGCACCTTCTAGCTTGGGCTGTAGCCTTGTGTGTTTCAGCAGTGCAAATGTTTAAATTCGGTGAAGGATTTTACTTCGATCCTTTCAGGCAGTAAGTTCCAGATCCCCACCACACTCTGGGTAAAACTCTTTCTGCTCAATACCCCTCCAATCTATCTACCAATGACTTTAAATCAATGCCCATTGTCATTGACCCCTATATTAAAGGAAATAGGTCATTTTTTATCCACTCCTCATAATTTTATCTTTATCAATTAAACAACCCTCCAAAGGAAAAAATCGCACATTAACCAATCTTTCCGAAGAGCTCAAATTCTCCATCCCTGACAGAATCCTCATAAATCTCCTCTGTACCTTTCCTAGTGAGGTTCCCTGGAATGTGGTGACTATGCAGCATGTGCTGTGACCCAACTCATGTTTTACACATTAGTAGCATACCCTTTCTGCACTTTGGTTGTGAAAGGAGAGTATCTCATACACCTTCATAATCACCTTAGCTACCAACCCTGCTACTTGCAGGGATTGGTGGACATCTATTCTAAGGTCCCGCCGTTCTTCTATGCCATAAGACCATAAGACACAGGAGCAGAATTAGGCCGCTCGGCCCAACGAGTCTGCTCTGCCGTTCAATCATGGCTGATATTTTTCTCATCCCCATTCTCCTGCCTTTTCCCCATAACACCTGACCCCATTATTAATCAAAAGCCTATCTATCTCTGTCTTAAAGACACTCAATGATCTGGCCTCCACAGCCTTCTGCGGCAAAGAGTTCCACAGCTTCACTGCTCTCTGGCTGAAGAAATTCCTCCTCATCTCTGTTTTAAAGGATCGTCCCTTTAGCCGGAGGTTGTGCCCTCTAGTACTAGTTTTTCCTACTAGTAGAAACATCCTTTCCACGTCCACTCTATCCAGGCCTCGCAGTATCCTGTAAGTTTCAATCAGATCCCCCCTCATACTTCTAAACTCCAGAGTCCTCAACCATTCCTTATACGACAAGCTCTTCATTCTAGGGATCAATCTTGTGAACCTCCTCTGGACCCTTTCCAAGGCCAGCATATCCTTCCTTAGATATAGGGCCCAAAACTGCTCACAATACTCCAAATGGGGTCTGACCAGAGCATTATACAGCCTCAGAAGTACATCCCTGCTCTTGTATTCTAGCCCACTCGACATGAATGCTAACATTGCATTTGCCTTCCTAACTGCCGACTGAACCTGCATGTTAACCTTAAGAGAATCTTGAACAAGGACTCCCAAGTCCCTTTGTGCTTCTGGTTTCCAAAGCATTTCCCCATTAGAAAACAGCCTATGCCTCCATTCCTCCTTCCAAAGTGCATAACCTCACATATGCAACTCAGAATTCCACCATTCATTGTGTATTCTTTTGCCTTGTTTGCTCTCCCCAAATGCACTGCTTCACACTTCTCCAGATTGAATTTTATTTGCTACATTTCCACCCACCTGACCAGTTCATTGTTATCTTCCTGCTGTCTACAGCTTTCTTCCTCACTATTCACCATGAGAACATATAGCTGTTACAGAATGAACAGAATGCCGATACGCAGTACCACATGAATGGTCAAGGTCAGTAAACGTGCTTTCAAATGCCATATCCCACTAACTGGTCCAATCATCTCATGCATTGCTTGAAGCATCATTTTGCATTACTCACTTAGCAACTATCTTGGCATATCCTTCACCTCACCCTCTCGCATAGCACTTCACACCCACACCTCAGCTTGCACACATCACTAAATGTTCAACTATGATCGCCACATCACCCAATCACATTACACCACACTCACCGACTTACTTCTGTCTCTCTCGCAGATCAAGGTGATGTACAGCCAAAGACAGCAGCTGCATGTGACAATACTGTGCCTTTAAGAAATGTATTTTAGTCATGTTTCTTTTGAAGAATCTGTTTTAGCAGTTGTTTTTATTATCAGTGCCAGCAGCCTCTAGTGTTACTGCAGCTGCATAATTGTTCCTAATTGCTGGAATGTTTGTTTTAATCTGGACTAATGCTGTTCGGTTGTTTTTAGTGTTCCTCTGGGGTTTTGCAGAGTAGGGCTTGAGTAGGATGATTGACAGTAATATCAGGGGAATGGATGGAGCTAGGCTTACACAGAAAACTCAAGATTAGATGCTGCTTGGAGTTGTTAGAGAGCAGTGATTCTCTTTTCCTCTCTGGAGTTGGAGACTGGGATCTGCCAGGAAATACCATAGAACCATAGAAAATTACAGCTCAGAAACAGGCCTTTTGGCCCTTCTTGTCTGTGCCGAACCATTTTATGCCAAGTCCCACTGACCTGCACTTGGACCATATCCCTCTACACCCCTCTCATCCATGAACCCGTCCAAGTTTTTCTTAAATGTTAAAAGTGACCCCGCATTTACCACTTTATCCGGCAGCTCATTCCACACTCCCACCACTCTCTGCGTGAAGAAGCCCCCCCTAATATTCCCTTTAAACTTTTCTCCTTTCACCCTTAACCCATGCCCTCTGGTTTTTTTCTCCCCTAGCCTCAGCGGAAAAAGCCTGCTTGCATTCACTCTATCTATACCCATCAAAATCTTATACACCTCTATCAAATCTCCCCTCAATCTTCTGCGCTCCAGGGAATCAAGTCCCAACCTATTCAATCTCTCTCTGTAACTCAGCTTCTCAAGTCCCGGCAACATCCTTGTGAACCTTCTCTGCACTTTTTCAATCTTATTTACATACTTCCTCTAACTAGGTGACCAAAGCTGTACACAATACTCCAAATTCGGCCTCACCAATGCCTTATATAACCTTACCATAACACTCCAACTTTTATACTCGATACTCCGATTTATAAAGGCCAATGTACCAAAGGCACTCTTTACGACCCTATCCACCTGTGACATCACTTTTAGGGAATTCTGTACCTGTATTCCCAGATCCCTCTGTTCAACTGCACTCTTCAGAGTCCTACCATTTACCCTGTACGTTCGTCTTTGGTTTGTCCTTCCAAAGTGCAATATCTCACACTTGTCTGCATTAAATTCCATTTGCCATTTTTCAGCCCATTTTTCTAGTTGGTCCAAATCCCTCTGCAAGCTTTGAAAACCTTCCTCACTGTCCACTACACCTCCAATCTTTGTATCATCAGCAAACTTGCTGATCCAATTTACCACATTATCATCCAGATCATTGATATAGATGACAAACAACAATGGACCCAACACCGATCCCTGCGGCACACCACTAGTCACAGGCCTCCACTCAGAGAAGCAATCCTCCACAACCACTCTCTGGCTTCTTCCATTGAGCCAGTGTCTTATCCAATTTACTACCTCCCCATGTATACCTAGCGACTGAACCTTCCTAACTAACCTCCCATGAGGGACCTTGTCAAAGGCCTTGCTGAAATCCAGGTAGACAACATCCACCGCCTTCCCTTCATCCACTTTCCTGGTAACCTCCTCGAAAAACTCCAATCGATTGGTCAAACATGACCTACCACACACAAAGCCATGTTGACTCTCCCTAATAAGTCCCTGTCTATCCAAATATTTGTAGATCCTATCCCTTATCACACCTTCCAATAACTTGCCCACCACCGACGTCAAACTTACTGGCCGATAATTTCCCGGATTTCTTTTGGAACCTTTTTTAAACAACGGAACAACATGAGCCACCCTCCAATCATCCGGCACCTCCCCCGTGAATACTGACATTTTAAATATGTCTGCCAGGGCCCCTGCAAGTTCAACACTAGCTTCCCTCAAGGTCCGTGGGAATACCCTGTCCAGTCCTGGGGATTTATCCACTCTGATTTGCCTCAAGACAGCGAGCACCTCCTCCCCTTTAATCTGTAAAGGTTCCACGGCCTCCCTACCAGTTTGCCCTATTTCCGTAGACTCCATGCCCATTTCCTCAGTAAATACGGATGCAAAAAAACCATTTAGTATCTCCCCCATCTCTTTTGGTTCCATACACAGTCTAGCACTCTGGTCTTCAAGAGGACCAATTTTATCCCTCACTATCCTTTTGCTCCTAAGATACCTATAGAAGCTCTTTGGATTTTCCTTCACTCTGTCTGCCAAAGCAACCTCATATCTTCTTTTAGCCCTCCTGATACATCCCTTCTTCTGAGATTCTGCTGTTTGTGGAGTGGATCTTTCTCTGGAGGCTGCTGTATGAGAGTCAGAAGACACGTGTCTGTCTGGGTCGCTGTCCAGAGGTGTTAAAAGGCTGGAAATCTAGCATCCAATGAGCATATCTGCTTTTGTGCTTATTTTACAAAGGGATTTATGTATATGGGGATTCTGCTTACATTGGAGATAGCTAGCTATTAAGAATTATACATTGTCATGTTTAAGTATTTTAATTGGTAAAAGTTATGCTAATTATTTGTTATTTTCTGTGTTCTTAAATAAAGTTTATTTTGATAAAAGCTTCAAAGTGGCTCACTTGAACCACACCTGCAGCAGAATAGCTTATCCTCAACCTAATGCCAAAATCATTAAAAAGTTGGGGTCTAACCTAACTTCACAATCTATCTTGGAGTTTCTGATCTTGTCCCTAACAGACACCCAAGTGGCAGCAAGTGGACAGATGTTGCTGCATGTCTCCATCATGATGTAGGAGATGGCACTCACTATCACTGGAGCGGCCATGATTGACCTCATGGCCAGTCCTGATGTTGAAACCATCAGAAATGCTTTTATCAAATGCTCCTTCTCATCCTACTCCCCACTCTCCTCACAAACTTGTCTGATTTAAAGCTGAAGATGATATGGGCAAATATCTTTTGCATTCCCCCCTTCCCTCGCCAAAGCTCTAACCTTCATGAATTTCTTCCAAGAAAGAACTACAACCTGATCAGGAGCAGTGGAAAGAGGGGAATCAGTTCACCCCTCCTAACCTGGTCATAACAATAGATTATATTTGTGTCCATTAGCTACATGCCTACCAGAAAGCCTGTGTTCACCAGCAAGGAGCATGGAGGAATCCCATACCAATCTTGCACACCACATTCTACAGAGCTCAGAACTCATCTTAAGTTTATTTATTAGTCACAAATAGGCTTACATTAACACTGCAATGAAGTTACTGTGAAAATCCCCTAGTTGCCACACTCCGGCACCTGTTCGGGTACACTGAGGGAGAATTTAGCATGGCCAATGCACCTAACCAGCACATCTTTCGGACTGTGGGAGGAAACCGGAGCACCATGTAGACATGGGGAGAATGTGCAGACTCTGCACAGTGACCCAAGCTGGGAATCGAACCTGGGTCCCTGGAGCTGTGAGGCAGCAGTGCTAACCACTGTGCCACCGTGCTGCCATCTTTTCCAACATGCAAGTGGTGGCCAACTGCAGGACAGCAGTTGTGCATCTACCCATGATGCCGTGTCTGATGGCTGATGTCTCAGCTTCTCCTAAACTCTGAGTGCCATGACTGAAGCTCAGACTGAGGTCATGAGAGTCACATTTGTTGCCACTGCAGACACAGACTGTTGTCATCCTGGCTGTGAATACTAGGATTCAAAGGGATTTGCAGGGTCTCTCAGGAATCCTCAGTTAGGTCAGTTGGCTGGACAGCTGGTTTGTGCTGCAGAGTGATGTCAACAACATGGGTTCAATTCCTGTGCTGGCTGAGGCCCCGCCTTCTTAACCTTACCCCTCACCTGAGGTCTGGTGATCGTCTGGTTAAATCACCACCACTCAGCTCTCCCCCGCAATGGAGAGAGCAGCCTCTGGTCATCTGGGACTATGGCGACTTTATCTTTATATACACTTAACTATGTATAGCTCGATGCAATAAGTAAGCCAGCCAGGTCCCTTCAGTTAACAAAGAAAGGGCTAGATTTATTGCTAAAACTCACTCAGGCAAAGATGCAGAAATTATTAACAAAAATGTATAAAAGGTATGAATATATCTAACTTTACCCCAATGCAAAAAATATGCACACTCATCTACCACCACTCCTGTCCCCACCCCCAAAAGAGATAAAACTTTACAAAGTAGAACAGCTTAAAATTTGGCCAATGAAGAACTAAGTCAGAAACAAATGATTCACAGATTGGCTGGATGCTTGTTTCTAGCTGAAGGGTCACAATGGCTGCTGGTAATGAGATTTCTCATTGGTGTAGTTATTCTGCAGTCATGGCTGATTAAATCTGTTTTCTCTTCTAAGCAGTAGTGTTTATTTGGAATCCTACTTTAATAACTCAGTTTACAGCAATGAGGTCTTCTGTTGGGTTTTCAAACCATAAACAGCTCAACTTCAATGAGGGAAATATTAGAAGAGAAAGGGGGTTCTGCTGTTGCCCTTTCTGTCACTGTAGCAAATGACTGTTACTTATAATCAAGGATATTTTACTCGAGCTGGGTCACGTGACCTGTCTTTTGTTTCTGATCCTTAATGAAAGTATCTGACTAATCGTGACTGATCACAAATTCCTTTATTTCATGCCATTATGCCACTGCTGGAGGGTGGGGACAATTGAGCGGGGAAACCCCACCATCCCGAGCAATTTTGGGATTCTCACCTCAATTCTCTGCTCTCTCTGCCATTCCGACCACCAAAAGCAGGGGTGGAAATTCTCCCCCATTGTATATGAACTTCAGAGATGGTGCAATAGCAGACTTGCTAAACTCAGAACATCACACCCAATCATTAATGTGATTTGATGATTAGGCAGCATTTACTGAACAAATGGAGTGTACCAGGAGTTATACTGACAAACAATCTAAGAATATTAGTCGGGCTCACAATGTGTCTCACTTCCACTTTGCTTAAAGCTAGAAATATTCATACGCTGGGTCCTGTCCACGACAAGCAAAATGAACATATCCCGACATTGCAAAATCTTTGAATAAACAAAAGCATGGGCATGAGCTCCCTTGCTTTTGCCCTTGCACCATCACAGCCAATCATAGTGGACTTGCTAATTAATCAGCCCCCTTTCCTCATGCAGCATAAATTGTTGCCTCCTTTGAAATTTGGCATTCTTGCCATCTGATGAGTGCAAGAGGAAAAGCTTTGACATGTTGTCTCTTTTCTCAGCCGTACTCAAGTTCTGTATTATCAAAAGACGATTTAAAAAAAACCAAGCCTTAGGTTTTACTTCTTGAGGGATAGAATTGAAAAATAGGGAAGTTATGCTAAACCTGCATGAACCTTGCTTAGACGACACAGAGTACTGTAAAATTCTGGTTATCTATTATAAAAAGGATATAGAGGCACTGGAGAGGATGCAGACAAGATTTGCAAGAGTGAAACCAGAAATAAGTGGATTTGTACAATTCTGTATAGGGCCACAATTCTCCAGTCGTTCACGCTCCACCACCACTGCTGCCAGAGAATTGGCATTGAGTCAAATTTCCGTTCACAGCAGCAGGGCCGGAGAATCCCCCTGGCATGAACAGCCGGAGAATTCCATCCTAAGAAAAGACTCTCAATCTGGGTATCTTTTCTGTTGAAAAGAGGTTGAGGAGTGACCTAAGAAAGGTCTTCAAAATGATGGAAAGTTTTTATAGAGAGGACACAGGAAATATTTCCTCGTGGGGAAAGCCTTAATGACTATCGTTTAGTGGCTCTGACATCCGTCATTATGAAGTGCTTCAAAAGGTTAGTCGTGGCACAAATCAATTCCTGCCTCCCTGATTGCCTGGATCCACTACAGTTTGCCTATCGCTGCAGACGCCATCTCCCTAGCCCTACGGTCAACCTGAAACACCCAGATAACAAGGACACCAATGTCAGACTCCTATTCATAGACTACAGCTTAGCCTTGAACACCATTATTCCTACAAAACTCATCTCCAAACTCCCTGGCCTGGACCTCGGCTCCTCTCTCTGTGACTGGATCCTAGACTTCCTAACGCACAGACCACAATCAGTAAGGATAGGCAACAACCATGATCAACCTCAACACCAGTGCCCCACAAGGCTGTGTTCTCAGCCCCCTACTATACTCCTTATAGACCTATGACTGTGCAGCCAAATTCCCCTCCAACTCGATTTTCAAGTTTGCTGACGACACCACCGTAGTGGGTCGGATTTCAAACAATGATGAGACAGAGTACAGGAAGGAGATAGAGAATCTGGTGAACTGATGTGGTGACAATAATCTCGCCCTCAATGTCAACAAAACAAAGGAGATAGTCATCGACTTCAGGAAGCGTAGAGGAGAACAGGCCCCTGTCTATATCAATGGGGATGAAGTAGAAATGGTCGAGAGCTTCAAGTTTTAAGGTGTCCAGATCACCAACAACCTGTTCTGGTCCCCCTATGCCAACGCTATAGATAAGAAAGCCCACCAATGCCTCTACTTTCTCAGGAGACTAAGGAAATTTGGCATAGAACATAGAACATTACAGCGCAGTACAGGCCCTTCGGCCCTCGATGTTGCGCCGACCAGTGGTACCAATCTAAAGCCCCTCTAATCTACATGTCCCTCACAACGCTCACCGACTCTACAGATGCGCCATAGTAAGCATTATTTCTGGTTTTATCACAGCTTGGTATGGCTCCTGTTCTGACCAAGAATGCAAGAAACTACAAAGGGTTGTAAATGAAGCCCAGTCCATTACGTAAACCAGCCTCCCAGCCATTGACTCTGTCTACATTTCCCACTGCCTTGGAAAAGCAGCCGGCATAATTAAGGACCCCACGGAACCCAGACATACTCTCTCCCACCTTCTTCCGTCTGGAAAAATATACAAAAGTCTGAGGACGCGTAACAACTGACTCAAAAACAGCTTCTTCCCTGCTGCTGTCAGACTTTTGAATGGACCTACCTTGCATTAAGTTGACCTTTCTCTACACCCTAGTTATGACTGTAACACTACATTCTGCACTCTCTTGTTTCCTTCTCTATGAATGGTATGCTTTGTCTGTAAAGCACACAAGGAACAATACTTTTCACTGTACTATTGTACCACTGTACATACTAATACATGTGATAATAAGTCAAATCAAAGTGTAACCAGTGCCCATCGATATAAAATAATCACTACAAATCAACAGGAAATCCAGAAGAAACCTATTTACCCAAGTAGTGGTGACCCTCTGGAATTCATTACCATAAAAAGTGGTTGAAGCAAATAGAGACAGATTTAAGGGGAGACGAGGCAGACATTTGAGGGTGACGGGGATGGAGGTTACAATGTTACATTTAGATGAGACGAGACTCGAGTGAAGCAGAAACATCAGCATTGGCCTGGCTGCTTCGACTAGCTGGGTATCCTGTGGAAATCTAATCACTAACTTGCCAAATGAAAGGTTTAACCAGAGCCCAGTACTTATTAGAAAATAGACACAGAAATGTTGAAAAATGCAATATCCATTAATTTATAATTTTTTAAAAACAATTTATGGAAAGTTTAAATGACCAGAGTAGGATTCTTATTGACTCTTCCAAAGAGAAAAAGTCATTTTATTCATACCATATGAAGGAATCTGGGCGATTGCTGACAGGCTGAAGAGAAGGAGCAGGACATTAGTCTTCATATTTTCCAAACTAAAGTTTAATCAGCGCAATTGGAATGCAGGAAATATTTTCAACAATCTTTCTAAAATTTGCCATCAGCAAATATATGATAAACAAATGAAATCTGCATCCAAAATGATACACTGAGTTACCAGAGCTGCTGGAATTGGGAGTACACAAAGTTCAAGGATATTTATTTCAGGCATTTTTCCAAAATGACAAGCCTATCAAGTCAAATGTTTAGACATCCCTTTAATGAGTTTCCTCGGGAATTTTCTGTGAATTATCCGATCCTGACCTTACAAAGCACATGGTTCAGTAAAATAAAATATAACTATTCCCCATGTGCTTTTTTTTCAACAAAATATCAGGGGCCGAGGAAGTGGAATCTTGACACCTGCAGGGAAGAAGTGAATTTCTAAATGGGTAAATATGTTGACGGGTTTTCTGTAACAATCTAGACCTTGTTTCCAGATGTAGATTCAGTGCTGTATGCACCACATGAAAGATGAAGCCAATTGCTGGTGGGTTGTCCGAAATGCAGCTGAATCACTGCTTGTAAAGACGATGGGGCTGATGTTCCAGGACCTCTCCCCCTCCCCTCCCCCGCTCCCGCTCCACGGCGTGCGTTGCAGTGGTAGAGGTGGCTTGCCATTGGCCATAAACGTGATCTTCCAGTCCTGCCAAGTCTACAGCATGTTGTGTGTCTTGTCTGCTCCACTGCTGAGGACCTCACCACAGTGGTGGGGGGGGGGGGGGGGGTGGTGGTGGACAGGGTGAGGGGGGTGGGGTGGTGAGGGGAGGGGAACAGGGTGGGGGGTGGGGAGGACAGAGGGGGGTGGTTACCTTTGGGGGACTGGAAAATTCCACCAGCGGGAAGGCCAGAAAATCCTGCCCTACAACTTAATTTGTCCACTGAAGGTTAATTGTTTCTGACCTAGAGTCATAGAGGTTTACAGCAAGGAAACAGGCCCTTCGGCCCAACTTGTCCATGCTGTCCCTTTTTTTAACCCCGAAGCTAGTCCCAATTGCCCACGTTTGACCCACATCCCTCTATACCCATCTTACTCATGTAACTGCCTAAACGCTTTTCAAAAGACAAAATTGCACCCACCTCTACTACTGTCACTGGCAGCTTGTTCCAGACACTCGCCACCCTTTGTGTGAAAAAATTGCCCCTCTGGACCTTTTTGTATCTCTCACCTTAAACCTATGCCCTCTCGTTTTAGACTCCCCTCTCTTTGGGAAAAGATATTGACTATTTAGCTGATCTATGCCCGTCATTATTTTATGGACCTACATAAGATCATTCCTAAGCCTCCTACGCTCCAGAAACAAAAGTCCCAGTCTATCAAGCCTCTCTGTATAACTCAAACCACCAAGTCCTGGTAGCATCCTAGTTTTCACACTCTTTCTAGTTTAGTTGTATCCTTTCGATAATAGGGTGACCAGAACGGAACACAGTACTCCAAGTGCGGCTGTACCAAGGTTTAGTACAACTTCAACAAGAGGTCCCAACTTCTGTATTCAATGTTCTGACCAATGAAACCAAGCATGCCGAATGCCTTCTTTACCACTCTGTCCACCTGTGACTCCACTTTCAAGGAGCTATGAACCTGTACCTCAAGATCTCTTTATTTATAACTTTCCCCAATGCCCTACCACTAACTGAGTAAGGCCTGTCCTGGTTCGAGCGACCAAAATGCATCACCTTGCATTTATCTAAATTTCATTACAGGTCTAAAAACGTCCTGTAATGAAAGTATCTGACTATTCATGGCTGACCAGATATTATTAGATTTCTCATGTTTATTGAGTAAGTGGCTAAACTTTTCATCATGTTTTGAAAAATAACCTTGCCTATTGTTGTGTTGAACAAGGTGTAGGAAAGATCTGAGGAGTTGTTTGCTGGATAGTCACTTGATAAATTCAGCTGGCACGTTACACAACAACAATAACTTTGGTGAATTGTTGTAAGATGATGGCCGGGATTTTACCGGTTTGCCCCGGCTATCGATGGGTGGAACGAGCGGGTAAAATCATGAAATCAGGATCACACCCGAATTCACAGCTCTCGCGATCTTACTGGAGCCGGATTTCTGGCGCGGTCAGCCTCTCGCTGAAAATGGCTGAGAGGCAGAATAAATTATGTTAATGTATTTTAATGTATAGCAAGCCCGGCCCTGAATCGTCCGGGCTCACTTGTCTTTATGGCCTCACCGGGAGAGGTTCTCTCCAGCGAGAGAAACACCTGCTCCCCGTGAATGGGGACCGTCGTGTTCACCTCACCGGTAGAACCGACGGCTATTGAGGCCTCCTGGGGAGGCCGAGGGCAAGGGTGGGTCCCTCTTGGGCAGGGCTAGCACCTCAGAAATGCTCACCGAGCACCTTGGCACTGCCTGGTAGGCAGTGCCAGGGGCTGGGGGCTATGGGGGGGGGGGGGGGGGGGGGCAAGACCTGAAGGGGAAACCCGATTGGGAGGGGGTCCCTGCTGCCACTCTGCTGATGCAGTTAGTGGGCGAGCAAGAGGGAGTGGGGCCCATTTCCATTCTGCACCTCCAATCAGGTGGGAGGGAGGGGGGCACGATCGGTCTAGGTGACAGGGGGAGATCACGGTATAATTGGAAGTGCAAGATAAAATAGGACTGAGTCAGCATAGCTTCATCAAGTGGATTAATCCGGGATAGTCAGCACGGATTTGTGAAGGGCAAATCGTGCCTCACAAATTTGATAGAATTTTTTGAGGAGGTAACTAGGTGTGTTGATGAAGGTAGGGCGGTTGATGTCATATACATGGATTTTAGTAAGGCGTTTGATAAGGTCCCCCATGGTCGGCTTATGATGAAAGTAAGGAGGTGTGGGATAGAGGGAAAGTTGGCCGATTGGATAGGTAACTGGCTATCTGATCGAAGACAGAGGGTGGTGGTGGATGGAAAATTTTCGGACTGGAGGCAGGTTGCTAGCGGAGTGCCGCAGGGATCGGTGCTTGGTCCTCTGCTCTTTGTGATTTTTATTAATGACTTAGAGGAGGGGGCTGAAGGGTGGATCAGTAAATTTGCTGATGACACCAAGATTGGTGGAGTAGTGGATGAGGTGGAGGGCTGTTGTAGGCTGCAAAGAGACATAGATAGGATGCAAAGCTGGGCTGAAAAATGGCAAATGGAGTTTAACCCTGATAAATGTGAGGTGATTCATTTTGGTAGGACAAATTTAAATGTGGATTACAGGGTCAAAGGAAGGGTTCTGAAGACTGTGGAGGAACAGAGAGATCTTGGGGTCCATATCCACAGATCTCTAAAGGTTGCCACTCAAGTGGATAGAGCTGTGAAGAAGGCATATAGTGTGTTAGCTTTTATTAACAGGGGGTTGGAGTTTAAGAGCCGTGGGGTTATGCTGCAACTGTACAGGACCTTGGTGAGACCGCATTTGGAATATTGCGTGCAGTTCTGGTCACCTCACTATAAGAAGGATGTGGAAGCGCTGGAAAGAGTGCAGAGGAGATTTACCAGGATGCTGCCTGGTTTGGAGTGTCGGTCTTATGAGGAAAGGTTGAGGGAGCTGGGGCTGTTCTCTCTGGAGCGGAGGAGATTGAGGGGAGACTTAATAGAGGTTTATAAAATGATGAAGGGGATAGATCGAGTGAACGTTCAAAGACTATTTCCTCGGGTGGATGGAGCTATTACAAGGGGGCATAACTATAGGGTTCATGGTGGGAGATATAGGAAGGATATCAGAGGTAGGTTCTTCACGCAGAGAGTGGTTGGGGTGTGGAATGGACTGCCTGCAGTGATAGTGGAGTCAGACACTTTAGGAACATTTAAGCGGTTATTGGATAGGCACATGGAGCACACCAGGATGGTAGGGAGTGGGATAGCTTGATCTTGGTTTCAGATGAAGGTCGGCACAACATCGTGGGCCGAAGGGCCTGTTCTGTGCTGTACTGTTCTATGTTCTATGTTCTATGGAGATCATGTCTGACAAATCTGTTAGAGTTTTTTGAGGAGGTAACAAGGAAGTTAGATAAAGGAGAACCAGTGGACGTGATTTATTTAGATTTCCAAAAGGCCTTTGACAAGGTGCCGCATAGGAGACTGTTAAATAAGTTAAGAGCCCATGGTGTTGAGGGTTAGATCCTGGCATGGATAGATGATTGGCTGACTGGCAGAAGGCAGAGAGTGGGGTTAAAGGGGTCTTTCTCAGGATGGCAGCTGGTGACTAATGGTGTGCCTCAGGGGTCGGTGCTGGGACCACAACCTTTCACAATATATATTAAAGATTTGGAAGAAGGGACTGAAGGCACTGTTGCTAAGTTTGCAGATGACATAAAGATCTGTAGAGGGATCTATACAGGTAGTATTGAGGAAGCAGGGGTGCTGTAGAAGGACTTGGACAGGTTAGGAGAGTGGGCAAACAAGTGGCAGCTGGAATACAGTGTGGAAATGTGTGAGGTTATGCACTTTGGAAGGAGGAATGGAGGCATAGACTATTTTCTAAATGGGGAAATGCTTTGGAAACCAGAAGCACAAAGGGACTTGGGAGTCTTTGTTCAAGATTCTCTTAAAGTTAACATGTAGGTTCAGTCGGCAGTTAGGAAGTCAAATGCAATATTAGCATTCATGTCGAGTAGGCTAGAATACAAGAGCAGGGATGTACTTCTGAGGCTGCATAAGGCTCTGGTCAGACCCCATTTGGAGTATTGTGAGCAGTTTTGGGCCCTGCATCTAAGGAAGGATGTGTTGACCTTGGAAAGGGTCCAGAGGAGGTTCACAAGAATGATCCCTTGAATGAAGAGCTTGTCGTATGAGGAACGGTTAAGGAATCAGGGTCTGTACTCGTTGGAGTTTAGAAGGATACTTGATTGAAACTTACAGGAGGCTTGGATGGAGTGGATGTGGAGAGAATGTTTCCACTCGTAGGAAAAACTTGAAAAACTAGAACCAGAGGGCACAACCGCAGACTAAAAGGGCGATCCTTTAAAACAGAGCTAAGGAGGAATTTCTTCAGCCAGGGAGTGGGGAATCTGTGGAATTCTTTACTGCAGAAGGCTGTGGAGGCCAGGTCATTAAGTGTCTTTAAGACAGAGATAGGTAGGCTCTTGATTAATAAGGGGATCAGGGATTATGGAGAAAAGGCTGGAGAATGGGGATGAGAAAAATATTAGCCATGATTGAATGGCGGAGCAGACTCACTGGGCCGACTGGCCTGATTAGAAACATAGAAACATAGAAAACTACAGCACAAAACAGGCCCTTCGGCCCCACAAGTTGTGCCGAACACATCCCTACCTTCTAGATCTACCTATAACCCTCCATCCTATAAAGCTCCATGTACTCATCCAGGGGTCTCTTAAAGGACCCTATTGAGTTCGCCTCCACCACCACTGACGACAGCCGATTCCACTCGCCCACCACCCTCTGTGTGAAAAACTTCCCCCTAACATTTCCCCTGTACCTACCCCCCAGCACCTTAAACCTGTGTCCTCTCGTAGCAGCCATTTCCACCCTGGGAAAAAGCCTCTGAGAGTCCACCCGATCTATGCCTCTCAACATCTTATATACCTCTATTAGGTCTCCTCTCATCCTACGTCTCTCCAAGGAGGAAAGACCGAGCTCCCTCAGCCTATCCTCATAAGGCATGCCACTCAATCCAGGCAACATCCTTGTAAATCTCCTCTGCACCCTTTCAATCTTTTCCACATCCTTCCTGTAATGAGGCGACCAGAACTGAGCACCGTACTCCAAGTGGGGTCTGATGAGGGTCTTATATAGCTGCATCATTATCCCTGGACTCCGAAACTCAATCCCTCGATTGATAAAGGCCAGCACACCATACGCCTTCTTAACCACCTCCTCCACCTGCGGGGCCGATTTTAGAGTCCTATGGACCCGGACCCCAAGGTCCTTCTGATCCTCTACCGTACAATGGGATGAAGGAGTACAATATAAAGGGAAAGACTCTTAGTCTTTCCCTTTAGTGGTCCACTACGCATTTATCTGGGTTGAAGTCCATCTGCCACTTCTCCACCCAGTCTTGCATCCTATCTATGTCCCTCTGTAACTTCTGACATCCCTCCAGACTATCCACAACCCCACCAACCTTCGTGTCGTCGGCAAACTTACCAACCCATTCCTCCACTTCCTCATCCAGGTTATTTATGAAAATGACAAACAGCAAGGGTCCCAGAACAGATCCCTGGGGCACACCACTGGTGACCGACCTCCAATTAGAAAAAGACCCATCTATACACACTCTCTGCCTCCTTTGGGCAAGCCAGTTCTGGATTCACAGGGCAGCAGCCCCTTGGATCCCATGTCCTCTCACTTTTTCTAGAAGCTAATTCTGCTCCTATGTCTTATGGTCTTATGCCCAAGGTGGAGGAGGTGGTTAATTTTTGTATTAACTGCAAACTTACTGATCGACTGGCAAGTGGGATTAAGTGGGCAGGTCAGGAACTTTCATGCTTTGGAGTAGACTCGATGGACTATCAGTGAGATTCTGCAAGTCCAGGAGGCAAGCTGTGGGGGTTACTGATAGTGTGACATAAATCCAAGATTCCGGTTTAGGCCGTCCTCATGTGTGCGGAACTTGGATATCAGTCCTGGACTTGCAGAATTTCACTGGCTGTCCTGTCTGGAGACAATACACATCTCTTTAACCTGTGCTTAATGCTCCCTCCACTCACATTGTCTGTATCTTTAAGACCTGGTTGGCTGTAGAGATTCGCATTTTAATCAGTATTCTGTAACTTGATTTTGTGTCTCTGTATGCCCTGTTTGATAGCAGATATCCACTCCATCTGATGAAGGAGCAGCGCTCCGAAAGCTAATGGCATTTGCTACCAAATACACCTGTTGGACTTTAGCCTGGTGTTGTTAAAACGCTTACTGTGTTTACCCCAGTCCAATGCCGGCATCTCCACATCTTGCCTATCTGGTGCCAGGGTTCAGGGTATCTCATCTGCAGAGGAATTTGGAGTGGGAGGGGAAAGGTCCAGTTGTCGTGGTCCATATAGGTGCCAACAACATGAGTAGAATGAGGTTGTGCTGAGGGAATCTGAGCAGCTAGCAGAACCAGAAAGGTAACAATCTCTGGATTACTACCTGAGCCATGAACTCATTGGCACAGGGTCAATAAGATTAAAGAGGTAAATATGTGGCTGAAAGGTTGCTGTGGGAGGAATGAATTTGAATTCATGAAACATTGGCACCAATACTGGGGAATGAGGGAGCTGTTCCAATGGGACGGTATTCACCTGAATCATGCTGGGATCAAAGCCCTGGTGAATCGCATAACCAGGCTTTAAACTAAGTAGCTGGAGGGAGTTCAGTTACATGGAAAATTAGAAACTCAAAGTTAAAGGAGAAGAAAGGTGTATAGGTTAGTGATGAGGTGGATTGTTACCAGAAAATAAAAGGAAGGGACACAATAAGTGAGCATCATATTGCGCCAAGGAATCACACAAGAGTATGGAAATCTTAGAATAAATGTAAAGACTTTGTATCTAAATGCACAAAGCATTCGGAATAAAATTAATGACTGAACAGTGCAAAGAGGGACAAATAAGAGTTATTTGGTGACAATTTCTGAGGTGTGCTTGCAGGGAGGCCAAGTTTGTGAATTGAGTATCACAACACAAAAAATAGAAGCAGGAGTGGCCACCAGGCCCTTCAAGCCTGGCCCCGCCATTCAAGACGATCATGGCTGATCTATGCCGGCCTCAACTCCTTCTCTGTGCCATTTCTCCATAGCCTTCTGTTCCTTGACCTACCAAACATTTATCCACCTCCAGTTTAAATACTTCTAATGATCCAGCCTCCAGCACCCTTTGGGGCAGAAAATTCCAGAGACTCACCACTTTCTGCGAGACTTCCAAAATGTTTTAAATGACTGGCTCTTTATCTTGTAGCTGAGTCCCCTTGTTCGAGACTCTCCCACTAGTGAAAATATCTCACCATCTACCCTGTCAGCCCCCTCAGGATCTTAGAACATAGAACATTACAGCGCAGTACAAGCCCTTCGGCCCTCGATGTTGCGCCGACCAGTGAAACCAATCTAAAGCCCCTCTAATCTACACTATTCCAATATCATCCATATGTTTATCCAATGACCATTTGAATGCTCTTAATGTTGACGAGTCCACTACTGCTGCAGGCAGGGCATTCCACGCCCTTACTACTCTCTGAGTAAAGAACCTACCTCTAACATCTGTCCTATATCTCTCACCCCTCAATTTAAAGCTATGTCCCCTCATGTTAGCCATCACCATCCTAGGAAAAAGGCTCGGATATGTTTGAATAGGGTCACCCCTCACTCTTTTAAACTCCAAGGAATACAAATCCAGAATATTTAGTCTCTTTTGATAGGACAACCCTCTCATCCCAGGAATTAGCCTGGTGAATCTCTTTGGACTGCCTCCAATGTTACTAAATCCTAATTTAGCTAAGCGAACCAAAACTGTACACAGTATTCCAGGTGCGGCCTCACCAACACCCTGTACAATTGCAACAAAACCTCCCTATTTTTAAACTCCAATCCCTTTGCAATAAAGACCAAAATGCTGTTTGCCTTCTGAACTACTTGTTGGACTTGCCTGCTAGCTTTTTGTGATTCATGCACTAAGACCCTTCTGTATTTCACTCACCTGCAGTCTCTCTCCATTTAGATTATAATCTGTCTTTTGATTCCTCCTACCAAGCTGCATGACCTCACACTTCCCCACATTAAACCCCATTTGCCAGGTTTTCACCCAGTCTATCTCTATCCCATTGCAGAATCACATTAGGTTTCCTCCGGGCACTCCCGTTTCCTCCCACAGTCCAAAGATGTGCGAGTTAGGTGCATTGGCCATGCTAAATTGCCCTTTGGTGTCCTGGGATGCATAGGTTCGAGGAATTAGCAGGGTAAATATGTGGGGTTACGGGGATAGGGCCTGGGTGGGATTGTCAGTGCAGACTCGATGGCCCAAATGGCCTTTTTCTGCACTTTTCAGATTCTATGATCACAACAT
Organism: Mustelus asterias; assembly: GCF_964213995.1. Lineage (NCBI taxonomy): Eukaryota > Metazoa > Chordata > Chondrichthyes > Carcharhiniformes > Triakidae > Mustelus > Mustelus asterias. The sequence goes on from NC_135802.1 coordinate 168,106,047, forward strand.
GCCCTTCCACCTATCTTCGTATCATCGACAAATTTGGAAACCTTACTTTCTGTTCCTTCCTCCAGGTCATTAATGTAAATAGTGAACAATTGCTGGCCAAGAACTACGGTATTCCACTTGTTACATCTTTCCACTTTGAAAAGTGGAACTCTCTGTTTTCTGTGTGACAGCCAATTTTCAGTCCATGCTAAGACACTTCCTCCAATTCCATGGGCTTTTAGTTTATGCACCAGCACCTTGTATGGCACCTTGTCAAATGTCTTTTGGAAATCTAAATACGCTACATTTACATCTCTCCATTCTGAAAAGGACCCATTTATTCCAACTCTGTTTTCTATGTGACAGCCAGTTTTCAATCCATGCTAACACTTCTTCCACTTCCATGGGCTTTTAAGATCATAAGAGATTGGAGCAGAATTAGGCCATTCAGCCCATCGAGTCTGCTCCACCATTTGATCATGGCTGATATGTTTCTCAACCCCATTCTCCCACCTTTTTCCCGTAACCTATAAGATCAAGCACCAGCCTCTTGTGTGGCACCTTGTCAAATGCCTTTTGGAAGTCTGAATACACGACATCTACAGATTCCCCTCTATCTACTCTTCCTGTTACATCCTCAAAGAATTTGAGCAAATTTGTCAAACGTGATTTACCTTTCATAAAACCATGTTGACTGGGTTTGATTATATTCGGATTTCCTAAATGATTAGCTATTTCCTCTTTGATTATTGACTCCAGCGTCTTGCCAATAATAGATGTTAAACTAACTGGCCTATAGTTCCTGCCTTCTGTCTTTCTCCCTTTTTGAACAACGGAGTCACATTGGTTGTTTTCCAATATTCTGATACCCTCTTGGAATTTAGTGAGTTGTGAAAACTTTTAACCAATGTGTCCACTATCTCTGCAGCCACTTCCATTAAAACCCGAGCATGCAGTTCATCGAGTTCTGGCAACTTATCCAAGGGTACTCAGTATTTTGGAAGGATAGACGGAAAAGAAAGGAGGAAGTGCAGCTTTGTTAGTAAAGGAAGGGATCAGTGCTGAAATGAGAAATTATATCAGCACTGGGTAGAAATAAGAAGTAGCAAAGGAAAGACGTCCCTGGTGGGAGTAATCTATTGGTTCCCAAACAGTTATTCTGCAGTGGGGCTCAGTATAAAGCAAGAAATATCGAGGGCTTGTAAGAAAGGTACGGCAATAATCATGGGCGATTTTAAACATCCATATAGACTGGATTAATCAAATTGGCAAGAGTAGTCTTGAGGGAGAGTTCATTGATAGCAGAAACATAGACCCATAGAAAAGTTACAGCACAGAAGGAGGCCATTTGACCCATATTGTCCATGCCAGCCTGAGGGTACTCCGTTGCCTTTTCTAATTCCCCCTGCCTACACCTGGCCCAAAGCCCTGAGGCTTACAACACTTTGGGGGCGATTTTACCATTGCGTCGCGTCCAAAAGCAGTGGTAAAGTGGGGCGTAAAGTGCTCAGCGTGATTGGCGCTGGTTTTCACAATCGGCGCAATTTTATGAGCGCGGGATTTCCGGCAGCATCAGCTTCTTGCCGGGACTGGACAAGAGGCAGGTTAATGTATTTAAATTTATTTTAATGCTGTTTTACATCTACTGAGTGAGCCCAGTGCTGAATCATCAGGGTCCGCTCCCCTTTATGACCTCGCCGGGAAAGGTTCACGCCAGCGAGGAATAGACATGCTCCCCATGAATGAGGAACAGTCAACTTGGCCTCACTGGTGAAACCAGAGGACCTCGAGGCACCCCTGGGAGGCCAAGGGCAAGGGAGGGTGCCCCTTGGGCAGTGCCAGAGTGGCAATGCCATGCCCATGGGACAGTGCCAGGAGGTGAGGTCAATGGGGGAGGGACCAGTGGGGTGCGGGGCCAGTAGTGGTGGGGCTAATGGGCAGGGCCAGTGAGGGCATGGCTAATGAGGGAAGGAAGCCCGCTACAATTCTGCAGGGATCAGTGGCGGGGGGGGGAGGGGGCCAGCTGCTATTCTGCAGCAATCGGTATGGGGAGGTCAGCGGGTCCACGATTGATGGGGGAAGGGGAGTCGGCAGAGGTTATATCTCGGGCCGTGGGCCCCCGCAATTGCGGGGGTGGGGGGAAGGGGAAGAGCTGCTTCAGGCTGCCTGCACTAGCAGGGGTCTAACAGCTCTCTCTGTCTGTCAGACCCCTGCTACTGCGCATGTGCAGCATCACATGCGCAATACCTACTTCTGCAGGCTTTCGGGTGCATTAAGTCCCATCCACTGGCTTCTGCAGCAAGCAACTGACTTGCTCAAAGTTTTGCAGGCAGACTACATATTGGAGGTGGGGGGGGGGGGTGGGGGGGGGGGGGGGGGGGGTGGAATGCTGAAAACACGCCCAAAAAATGGATCTGAAACTCTCCCAGTTTCAAGTCCTCCCAGCACTTGGAAAGAAAATGGTAAAATCACCCCTTAAGGTGCAGATCCAGGTACTTTGGAAAAGAATTTAGGGTCTCTGCATCCACCACCAACCTGGGCAGCGAATTCCAGACACCCACCATCCTCTGAGTAAAAACGTTCTTCCTCATGCCCCCTCTACACCAACTGCCACTTATCTTGAATCTATGTCCCCTGGTTCTAGAATTCTCCACCAACGGAAACAAATTTATCCTGCCCTCTCTATCTCTATCCCTCATAATTTTGTACACCTCCATCAAGTCACCCCTCAGCCTTCTTTGTTCCAAAGGAAATAACCCCAACCTATCCAATCTCTCCTCATAGCTCCACTTTTCTAGCACTGCCCACATTTTTATATACTTCTCTCTGCATTCTCTCCAGAGCAATTACATACTTACTGTAATGTGGCGACCCGAACTGCACACAATACTCCAGCTGTGACCACACCAGTGTTTGATACAATTCCAACATTATATCCTTACTTTTATATCCTATACCTCAGCCAATGAAGGAGAGCATTCCATCTGCCTTCTTTACAACCTTGCCTACTTGAACTGCTGCCTTTAGGGACCTGTGTACTTGCACGCCAGGATCTCTCACTTCACCTACTCTTCTTAGTATATTCCCATTTATTGTATGTTCCCTGTTTGACCTCCCTAAATGCATTACCTCACACTTCTCTATGTTAAAATCCATCTGCCTTTTTACTGCCCGCTTCACCAACCCATCGATATTGTTTTGTAGATTATAGCAATCCTCTACACTATCCACTACTCGGCCAATCTTCATGTTCTCTACATTTCCAATTGTGCCCCCCACGTTCTCGACCAAATTGTAAATATGTAATACAAACAGCAAGGGTCCCAACACCGAACCCTGTGGAACACCACTGGAAACAACTTTCCATTCACAAGGGCATCCATCGACCATTACCCTTTGTTGCCTGTTACTAAGCCAGTTGATCCACTTTGCCACATTACCCTGTATTCCATGGGTTTTTACTTTTTTGACAATCTGTTATGTGGGACCTTGTCAAACGCCTTGCTAAAATCCATGTACACAACATCCACTGCACTTCCTTCATCAACCCTTCTTGTCACTTCCTCAAAGAATTCAATCAAGTTTGTGAGGCAAGACCTTCCTTTAACCTTCCTTCCTTGGGTGGCACGGTAGCACAGTGGTTAGCACTACTGCTTCACAGCTCCAGGGACTCGGGTTCGATTCCCGGCTTGGGTCACTGTCTGTGTGGAGTTTGCACATTCTCCTCGTGTCTGCGTGGGTTTCCTCCGGGTGCTCCGGTTTCCTCCCACAATCCAAAGATGTGCGGGTTAAGTTGATTGGCCATGTTAAATTGCCCCTTAGTGTCCCGAGATGAGTAGCTTAGAGGGATTAGCGGGTAAACATGTAGGGATACGGGAATAGGGCCTGGGTGGGATTGTGGTCGGTGCAGACTCGATGGGCTGAATGGCCTCTTTCTGCACTGGAGGGTTTCTATGTTTAACAAATCCATGCTGATCATCCCTGACTAATCCACACCTTTTTACGTGACAGATAATCTTATCTCAGGGTTGATTCTACTAATTTGCCCACCACTGATATAAAACTAACTGGCCTACAGATGCACCATATTAAGCATTCTTTCTGGTATGGCTCCTACTCTGCCCAAGACCGCAAGGAACTACAAAAGGTTGTGAATATAGCCCAATCTATCACGCAAACCAGACTCCCATCCATTGACTCTGTCTACACTTCCCTCTGCCTCGGCAAAGCAGCCAGCATAATCAAGGATCCCACGCATCCCGGGCATTCTCTCTTCCACCTTCTTCCTTCGGGAGAAAGATACAAAAGTCTGAGGTCACGTGCCAACCGACTCAAGAACAGCTTCTTCCTGGCTGCTGTCAGACTTTTGAATGGACCTACCTCGCATTAAGTTGACCTTTCTCTACACCCTAGCTATGACTGTATCACTACATTCTGCACTCTCTCATTTCCTTCTCTAGGAATGGTATGCTTTGTCTGAAAAGCGTGCAAGAAACAATACTTTTCACTGTATGCTAATACATGTGACAATAATAAATCAAATCAAATAATTGTTTGGCATTTCCTTTGATCCCTTTTCAAACAATGGAACTACCTTTGCATTTCTCTAGTCCTCCGGTATCTCCCCTGTACATAGTGAGGATTGGAAAATCATCCTCAGACCATCTGCTATTGCCTCCGTAACCTCCTTCAGCAGCCTCAGAAACAATCCATCTGGCCCTGGCAACTTATCAACTTTCAAGGATTCCAATCCTTTGAGTACGTCCTCCCTCTTTTTACAATATTTATATTATGTATTTATATTAGATCTCATATTATTATATCATCCAATATCTCAGTGTTCCTCCTGGAATACTAAATCTGCAATTTCCCTTTCCTTTGTAAATACAGAGATAAAATATTCATTTAAAATCCTTCCCACAGTCTCTGCATCTACACACAAGTTTCCTTCATCATCTCTGATAGGTCCCAATTTTTCCTGAACTAACCTTTTACCATTAATATGTTGGTAAAACATCTTTGGGTTTTCTTTAATTTTACTTGCTAATCTATTTTCATGTCCTCTCTTTAATTTCCTTATTTCCTTTTTTACCTCATCCCTGCACTTCCCATATTCATCTAAACTATCTGCAATGCTTAGTCCTTTGTGCTTACTGTACACTTTCTTTTTCTGTTTGATGTTCCCCTGTTTTCCATTGGACAACCGCGGGTCTAGATTTGGCAGTACCACTCTTATTTTCGGAGGAGAAATGTCTAATTTGTACATTTAGGATCTTGCTTTTCAGTGCTTCCCACTAGTTTTCCACTGATTTATCCCCCTGCAGTGCTGTCCAGTCCACCTCAGCAAGTCCCTTCTCCTTCCTGCCAAACTTACCTTTCCCCAGTTCAAAACTTTAATTCCAGCTTTATTTATGCCCATTTCCATGGTAATGCTAAATCTAACTGAATTGTGATCACTATCCCCGATATGGTCGCTCACTGTCATTTCACCCACTTAGAACATAGAACAGAGAACATTACAGCGCAGTACAGGCCCTTCAGCCCTCGATGTTGCGCCGACCAGTGAAACTAATCTAAAGCCCATCTAACCTACACTATTCCAATATCATCCATATGTTTATCCAATAACCATTTGAATGCTCTTAATGTTGACGAGTCCACTACTGCTGCAGGCAGGGCATTTCACGCCCTTACTACTCTCTGAGTGAAGAACCTACCTCTGACATCTGTCCTATATCTATCACCCCTCAATTTAAAGCTATGTCCCCTCGTGTTAGCCATCACCATCCGAGGAAAAAGGCTCTCACTATCCACCCGATCTAATCCTCTGATCATCTTGTATGCCTCTATTAAGTCACCTCTTAACCTTCTTCTCTCTAACGAAAACAACCTCAAGCCTCTCAGCCTTTCCTCATACGATCTTCCCACCATACCAGGCAACATCCTGGTAAATCTCCTCTGCACCCTTTCCAACGCTTCCACATCCTTCCTATAATGCGCCGACCAGAACTGTACGCAATACTCCAAGTGCGGCCGCACCAGAATTTTGTACAGTTGCAGCATGACCTCATGGCTCCGAAACTCAATCCCTCTACCAATAAAAGCTAACACACCGTACGCCTTCTTAACAACCCTATCAACCTGGGTGCCAACTTTCAGGGATCTATGCACATGGACACCCAGATCCCTCTGTAACCTGCCACTTCCCTCCACCGACTTTAGTGTCATCCGCAAATTTACTAATCCATCCTTCTACGCACTCATCCAGGTCATTTATAAAAATGACAAACAGCAGTGGCCCCAAAACAGATCCTTGCGGTAACACCACTAGTAACTGAACTCCAGGATGAACATTTCCCATCAACCACCACCCTCTGTTTTCTTACAGCTAGGGAAGTGGCAGGTTACCGAGGGACATAGATAAGCTGCAGAGCTGGGCTGAGAGGTGGCAAATGGAGTTACATGCGGAAAAGTGTGAGGTGATTCACTTTGGAAGGAGTAACAGGAATACAGAGTACTGGGCTAATGGTAAGATACTTGGTAGTGTGGATGAACAGAGGGATCTGGGTGTCCATGTGCATAGATCCAAACCACTAAATCACCCTCAATCCCATGTGTCCATATTTTCTGCAATAGCTTACCATGGGGAACCTTATCAAACGCTTTGCTGAAATCCATATACACCACATCAACCGCTTTACCCTCATCCACCTCTTTGGTCACCTTCTCAAAGAACTCAATAAGGTTTGTGAGGCACGACCTACCCTTCACAAAACCGTGCTGACTATCTCTAATCAAATTATTCCTTTCTAAATGATTATAAATCCTATCTCTTATCATCCTTTCCAAAACTTTGCCCACACAGAAGTAAGGCTCACCGGTCTATAATTACCAGGGTAGTCCCTACTCCCCTTCTTGAACAAGGGGACAACATTTGCTATCCTCCAGTATTCTGGCACTGTTCCTGTAGACAATGACGACACAAAGATCAAAGCCAAAGGCTCTGCAATCTCCTCTCTAGCCTCCCAGAGAATCCTAGGATAAATCCCATCTGGCCCAGGGCACTTATCTATTTTTACCCTTTCCAGAATTGCTAACACCTCCTCCTTATGAACCTCAATCCCGTCCAGTCCAACAGCCTACATCTTAGTACTCCCCTCGACAACACTGTCCCTCTCCTGTGTGAATACCGACGAAAAATATTCATTTAGCGCCTCTCCTATCTCTTCAGACTCCACGCTTCCTACCACTGTCCTTGACTGGCCCTAATCTTACCCGAGTCATTCTTTTACTCCTGACATACCTATAGAAAGCTTTAGGGTTTTCCTTCATCCTACCTGCCAAAGACTTCTCATGTCCCCTCCTGGCTCTTCTTAACTCTTTCTTTAGGTCCTTCCTGGCTAACTTGTAACTCTCAAGCGTCCTAACTCAGCCTTCACGTCTCATCTTAACATAAGTCTCCTTCTGCCTCTTCACAAGAGATTCAACTTGCCCTTCTTCATTCCCCAAGACTAGGGCTGGAATGTGACCAGCATTCAAGCTGGGAGGGTTTTCCCATCTCGCTGCAGTGAACAGAGTTCTGGCTGGGTCCCAAATTTTCAGACTTCGCTGCAGCGGGAATGTGGCATGAATGGCAGATAAGATCGCGCCCTGGGCCTAGAATTGTATCACCTCTGCTTCCATGTTCCAAAGTAAGAGTTTTAACAACACCAGGTTAAAGTCCAACAGGCTTATTTGGTAGCAAATGCCATTAGCTTTCGGAGCGCTGCTCCTTCGTCAGATGGCGTGGATATCTGCTCTCAAACAGGGCACAGAGACACAAAATCAAGTTACAGAATACTGATTAGAATACAAATCTCTACAGCCAACCAGGTCTTAAAGATACAGACAATGTGAGTGGAGGGAGCATTAAGCACAGGTTAAAGAGATGTGTATTGTCTCCAGACAGGACAGCCAATGAGATTCTGCAAGTCCAGGAGGCAAGCTGTGGGGGTTACTGATAGTGTGACATAAATCCAACATCCCGGTTTAGGCCGTCCTCATGTGTGCGGAACTTGGCTATCAGTCCTGGACCTCAGACAGACCACTGTCCGCAGCAAACTACCCAGCCTTCAGGAGAACAGTGACCACGACACCACACAACCCTGCCACAGCAACCTCTGCAAGACGTGCCGGATCATCGACATGGATGCCATCATCTCACGTGAGAACACCATCTACCAGGTACACGGTACCTACTCTTGCAACTCGGCCAATGTTGTCTACCTGATACGCTGCAGGAAAGCTTGTCCCGAGGCATGGTACATTGGGGAAACCATGCAGACGCTATGATAACGGATGAATGAAAACCGCTCGACAATCACCAGGCAAGACTGTTCTCTTCCTGTGGGGGAGCACTTCAGCGGTCACGGGCATTCAGCCTCTGATCGTCGGGTAAGCGTTTTCCAAGGCGGCCTTCATGACACACGACAGCGCAGAGTCGCTGAGCAGAAACTGATAGCCAAGTTCTGCACACATGAGGATGGCCTAAACCGGGATCTTGGGTTTATGTCACACGATCAGTAACCCCCACAGCTTGCCTCCTGGACTTGCAGAATCTCACTGGCTGTCCTGTCGGAGTCAATGCACATCTCTTTAACCTGTGCTTCATGCTCCCTCCACTCACATTGTCTGTATCTTTAAGACCTGGTTGGTTGTAGAGATTCGCATTCTAATCAGTATTCTGTCACTTGATTTAGTGTTTCTGTATGCCCTGTTTGAGAGCAGATATCAACTCCATCTGACGAAGGAGCAGCGCTCCGAAAGCTAATGGTATTTGCTATCAAATAAACCCGTTGGACTTTAACCTGGTGTTGTTAAAACTCTTACTGTGTTTACTCCAGTCCAACACCGGCATCTCCACTTCTTGTTCCTAAGGCAGAAATTTGTCTACATATTTGTTCTTCCATCTCCCTTTCATTATTTGGGGGTGTGTAGTATACTCCCAGTAGTGCGACTGCCCCTTTTTTATTTCCAAGCTCAACCCACAAAGCTTTATTTGTTGACCGGTTTCGTACATCATCTCTTCTCACAACTGGAATTGATTCTATTGCCCCTGCTTTTTTATCTCCCACTGTATTGTGTCTGAAGACTCTATAACCAGGATATTGACCTGTCAATTTTGCCCCTCCTTTAGCCAGGTTTGTGTTACAGCAATGACATCATAAGAACATAAGAACATAAGAATTAGGAGCAGGAGAAGGCCATCTGGCCCCTCAAACCTGCTCCGCCATTCAATAAGATCATGGCTGATCTTTTTGTGGACTCAGCTCCACTTACCCGCCCACTCACCATAACCCTTAATTCCTTTACTGTTCAAAAATATATCTATCCTTGCCTTAAAAACATTCAATGAGGTAGCCTCAACTGCTTCATTGGGCAGGGAATTCCACAGATTCACAACCTTTTGTGTGAAGTTCCTCCTCATCTCAGTCCTAAATCTGCTTCCCCTTATTTTGAGGCTCCGCCCCCTAGTTCTAGTTTCACCTGCCAGTGGACACAACTTCCCTGCTTCGATCTTATCTATTCCCTTTCATAATCTTATATGCTTCTATAAGATCCCCCTCATTCTTCTGAATTCCAATGAGTATAGCCCCAGTCTACTCAGTCTCTCTTCATAAGCCAACCCTCTCAACTCCGGAATCAACCTAGTGAATCTCCTCTGCACCCCCTCCAGTACCAGTATATCCTTTCTCAAGTAAGGAGACCAAAACTGTACACAGTACTCTAGCCTCACCAGCCCCTTGTACAGTTGCAACATAACCTCCCTGTTTTAAAATCCATCCCTCTAATAATGAAGGACAGAATTCAATTTGCCTTCTTAATTACCTGCTGCACCTGCAAACCAACTCGTTGAGATTCTTGCACAAGGACACCCAGGTCCCTCTGCACAGCAGCATGCTGCAATTTTGTATCATCTAAATAATAGTCCATTTTGCTGTTATTCCTACCAAAATGGATAACCTCACATTTACCAACATTGTACTCCATCTGCCAGACCCTCGCCCACTCACTTAGACTATCTATATCCCATTGCAGACTTTCAGCATCCTCTGCACTTTGCTCTGCCACTCATCTTAGTGTCGTCTGCGAATTTTGACACACTACACTTGGTCCCCAATTCCAAATCATCTATGTAAATCGTAAACAATTGCGGTCCCAACACAATCCCTGAGGCATACCACTAGTCATGCTGCCGTGTGTCTACCTGTGTCCTTAACTCTCATCTACCTTGTTTGTAATCCTCCTTGCATTGAAGTATAAACAGTTTATCTCCGTCAATCTCCCTTGCTGGACATTTTTTAAACTTTCCTTCTCCTGTAATTCCTGCAAGTCTATCACTCCATGTTCAACATCATTCACTTATGTTCTACATTAGTGTAGATCGGAATCTGACCTATCTGATCCTGCTCCTGGGATCCCATCCCCCTGAATTAGAGACTGTTTCTTGTTGTAATATGCTGTGGAACCAACGAGGGAGCAGACTATTCTGGATTTGGTACTATGTAATGAGGAGGAATTAGTTAATGATTTCATCGTTAAGGATCCTCTGTGGAAGAGTGATCACAGCATGCTCGAGTCTCCAATTCAGTTTGAGGGTGAGAAACTAGAGTCCCACACTAGCATTCTGAAGTTAAACAAAGGAAATGACATAGGCATGAGGACAGGTTTTGTCCTAGCAGACTGGGCAGGTAGGCTGAAAGGTAGGACAATTGATGAGCAGTGGCAGATATTTAAGGAGGTGCTCAATTCCTCCCAACTGAAATATATTCCAGAGAGGAAGTTGAAGAAGGGGCAAAACCATCCATAGCTAAGCAAGGAAGTTAAAGACAACATAAAGACAAAAGCTAAGACAAAGTGTAAAGCAAAAGTTAGTGGCAGGCTGGAAGATTGGGAAACTTTTAAAGATCAACAAAGGGTTACTAAAAAAGTAATAAAGACTACAGTTAAATTAAGAAATAAAACTAGCACAAAATATTAAAAAAGACAGCTAAAATTTCTGTAAGTATATGAAAGAGAAGAAAGTAGCGAAAGTGAATGTTGGTCCCTTGGAGGATGAGACCAGGAAGTTAATAGTGGGGAACACGGAAATGGCAGAGATGCTAAATCAATATTTTGTCTCAATTTTCACAGCGGAGGAAACTAGTAACGTCCTAATAGTAACAGGTAATGCAAAGATTCTAGAAAGGGAGGAACTTAGAACTATCATCATCAATAGCGGTTGCGGGGTAAATGGATGTTTTCCTGGTTGGCAAGAAGTAACTAGTGGGGTGCCACAGTATTCAGTCCTTGGGGCCCAACCACATACAATTTATATTAATGATTTGGATACAGGGGTAGAAGGTACTATAGCCACATTTGCAGATCACATTAAAATAGGTGGGATAGGAAGTTGCAATGAGGAAATAAGGAAATGGATATGGATACGTTAGGTAAATGAGCCAAAATTTTGCAGATGGAGTTTAATGTAGATAAGTGCGAGTTTATCCACCTTGGTCATAAAAATAGAAAGGCCACTTCTTGGATGGAATTCTTCAGCCTTTCAGGCTCCGCCCCCCGCTGCCAGCAAGAACAGAGAATTTGGCACTCAGCTAAATCTCCATTCACAGCAGAAGGACCGGCGAATCCCAGCCGAGGCGAGGTTGGAGAATTCTGGCCATTATCTAAATGGAGAGAAACTTCACAGTGCTTCAGTGCAGAGGGACCTGGGAGTCCTTGTGCATGAATTGCAGAAATCTAGAATGCAGGCACAGCAGGTAATAAAGAAGGCAAATGGACCTTTGGAATTTATTGCTAAAGGAATAGAGTATAAGGAAGTGTTGTTGCAACTGTACAAGGCATTAGTGAGACCATACCTTAAGTCCCCTTTGTTTTGGCCCCCTTTCTTGAGGAGGGATGTAGTTACATTGAAGGCAGTTCAGGGGAGATTCAATAGATTGATTCCAGAGATGAGGGGTTTGTCCTACAAAGAGAGCTTGGGCAGTTCAGACTTATGCTTTCTGGAGACTAAGAGAATGAGAGGAGATCGAATTCAGGAATACAAGATGTTCAAGAGGAATGACAAAGTATACAGAGAGGATGTTTCGTCTTGTGGAGCAATCTAGAACAAGAGGTCATGGTTTTAGGATCAGGGTGGCAGATTTAAAACAGATTTTAAAAGGGTGGCTTTTTCCCAGGTCGGTGGTGACGTTCACGAGGGGTCATAGGTTCAAGGTGAGGGGGGGGAGGTTTAGCACGGATGTCAGAAGGACGTTTTTTACACAGAGGGTGGTGGGGGCCTGGAATGTGCTGCCGGGCAAGGTGGTGGAGGCGGACACACTGGGAACGTTTAAGACTTATCTAGATAGCCACATGAACGGAGTGGGACTGGAGGGATACAAAAGAATGGTCTAGTTTGGACCAGGGAGTGGCGCGGGCTTGGAGGGCCGAAGGGCCTGTTCCTGAGCTGTATTGTTCTTTGTTCTTTGTTCTTTATGAGAAGAAATGACTTCTCTCAAAGGGGGGTGAATCTGTGGAATTCACTGCCCCAGAGTGTGGTGGATGGTGAGACACTGAGTAAATTTAAGGAGGAGATAGATTTTTAATTAGCAAAGGGTTAAAGGGCGATGGTGAAGGGGCAGGAAAGAGGGGTTAAGGCCAAGTTTAGATCAGCCATGATTGTATTGAATGGTGGAGCAGGCTCGAGGGGCTGAATTGTCCACTCCTGCTCCTAGTTCTTGGCCGGAAACTAACCGATTCTGGAGGCAGGCAAGGTTTACAGAACAGCATTCTCCATTGGCCTCTGGCAGGATCTTATGAGCCTCAGGCGGGTGATGTGGTCAAATTCTGGTACTTGTATTCGTAAAAGATTCTGAGGGGGCTTGGCAAGATAGTTGCCACGAGGATGTTTCCTCACCAAGATTGGGGAAGTATTTAGAGTGAGGGGATGCAGTTTCAAATTAAGGGGTCGCCCATTTAAGACAGATAAGCAGGAATCTTTCAGATGGTCAAAAGTATTTTCAGGCTGAACAACTGAATATATTTAAGGCTGAGTTGGATAAATGTTTGATTGATAAGGGAGTTAAGGGTTATGGAGAGCAGTGAGGAATGTACAGTTAAGGCCACATCAGATTAGCCATGATATTACTGTATGGTGGACATGCTCAAGGGGCCAAAAGGCCTATTCCTGTTGCTCAAGCTTATGTTCTTATGAATTTCCTGGCAGTAAGATATTTGCTGACGTGCTGGGCACATATCCAATCTGCTAGCTCCGTTTTTTACTGAAATGGGATGGACAAAACTGAATGTTTTTAATAAACAGCTGCAGTTTATTCATCTCAATTCAAAGTTGTCTAATTCAAATCAGCTGCCTTGAAACTACAAAAACATTTCATCTGCAATTCTTTAAAACTGTTTAAACAACTGTATAATTGTGTTTTTCAAATAAAAACTCCTCCTTTTGCATCACTAATTAACTTCCAACCATTTTCTTTATCTGGTCAATGTTTTTGATATTTAAAGCAGCGCAGAGACTAATAGACAGGTTAGGGTGAGACAGGTATGTCACCAACATTCACGGGAAATAAATCAGGAAGGTGCAGAATAGGCAACCTATGGAGTGAGGAAAGGCTAATTGTTCCAACTTCTATCATACTACGGTGAAAAATCAGAATATACCAATTAATAAAAAGAAATAATGTTTGTATTTACCGAACAATTTATCACCTCAAAATGTCTGAAAGCATTTCACACAATTAGTTATTTTTGGAGTCCAGTGGAAGTTTTTCTGTGCGCAAATGGGCTTAACTGCAGAAATTCAATATTCACAATTCTTTGCCCCTGTACTTCTGTGGTCATAGTGTGATTGCAGCAAGGAGCCAGAGGAACTAACAGCAGAAAAACTGGACTAGCTTCTGCAGCAGGTAAACAACTTTTTCCCAGAAATGTGAATGTTAGTGATCAGTTAGGCAGCTTTTGAGCCTTAAGATGTAAAATTCCCAATTCCCACAGCACACTTGAGGTTCCGAGTGCCCACTCCTATGTGGGGAAAATGACCAGAAACAGGGGATGGTAACAGAGTGGTAACGTTATTGAAATAGTAACCCAGAAAGCTGAACTAATGTTCCAAAGACATTAGTTCACATTCTACTATGACAGCCAGAGGAATTTAAATTTAATTAATTAATTAAGTACTGTGCTCAGTTCTGGTTGCCTCATTACAGGAAGGATGTGGAAAAGATTGAAAGGATGCAGAGGAGATTTACAAGGATGTTGCCTGGATTGAGTGGCATGCCTTATGAGGATAGGCTGAGGGAGCTCGGTCTTTTCTCCTTGGAGAGACGCAGGATGAGAGGAGACCTAATAGAGGTATATAAGATGTTGAGAGGCATAGGTCGGGTGGACTCTCGGAGGCTTTTTCCCAGGGTGGAAATGGCTGCTACGAGAGGACACAGGTTTAAGGTGCTGGGGGGTAGGTACAGGGGAAATGTTAGGGGGAAGTTTTTCACACAGAGGGTGGTGGGCGAGTGGAATCGGCTGCCGTCAGTGGTGGTGGAGGCAAACTCAATAGGGTCTTTTAAGAGACTCCTGGATGAGTACATGGGACTTAATAAGATGGAGGGTTATGGGTAGGCCTAAAAGGTAGGGATATGTTCGGCACAACTTGTGGGGCCGAAGGGCCTGTTTTGTGCTATAGGTTTCTATGTTTCTATGTTTCTATTAATTAATCTGGAATAAAAAGCTGGTCTTATTACTGATGATCATGAAACTTACTAGACAGTCACGAAAAATCCATTTCGTTCACTAATGTCCTTAAGAGAAGGAAATCTTCCTCTATACCTGGTCTTTTCTGTTCTGGTTCCAGATCCAAAGCAATGCGACTGATTCTTAACTGCCCTCTGAAATGGCATAACAAACAACTCAATTATAGCAAATCACTGTAAAAGGGTCAAATGAGAATATAACCAGACAGGCCATCTGGCATTGACCTCGGCACCTGAAACAAGAAAGGCACACCCTGCCCAGCTGATCCTGGAAAGTCCTCCTCACAAACATCTGGAGTTGTGTGCCAAAATCTGGAGAGCTGCCTAACAAACTAGTCAAGTAACAGCCTTGCATAATCACACTCACCGAATCATAACCCACAGCCAACGTCCCAGACTCCTCCATCACCATCCTGGGTATGTCCTGACATGAAGTTCATAACTGATTAGTTCTAATCAGTAACAAAGATGATTGATGAGGGTAGGGCAGAGGATGTTCTTGGACTTCAGTCAGGCCTTTGACAAGGTCCCTCAAGGCAGGCTGGTGCAGAGTGAAGTCGCATGGGATCAAAGGTGAGCTTGCAAAGTGGATACAGAACTGGCTCGGTCATAGAAGACAGAGGGTGGCAGTGGAAGGGTGCATTTCTGAATGGAGGGCTGTGACAAGTGGCATTCCTCAGGGATCAGTGCTGGGACCTTTGCTGTTTGTAATATATATAAATGATTTGGAAGAAAATGTAACTGGTTTGATTCGTCAGTTTGTGGAAGACACAAAGGTTGGTGGATTTGTGGATAGTGATGAGGACCATCAGAGGACACAACAGGATATAGATCGGTTGGAGACTTGGGCGGAGAGATGGTAGATGGAGTTTAATCCAGACAAATGTGAGGTCATGCATTTTAGAAGGTCTAATACAGATAGGAAATGTACAGTAAATGGCAGAACCCTTAAGAGTATTGATAGGCAAAGGGATCTGGGTGTACAGGTACACAGGTCACTGAAAGTGGCAACGCAGGTGGAGAAGGTAGTCAAGAAGGCATACGGCATGCTTGCCTTCATCGGCCAGGACATTGACTTTAAAAATTGGCAAGTCATGTTGCAGCTTTGTAGAACCTTAGTTCGGCCGCACTTGGAATATAGTCTTCAATTCTGGTCACCACACTACCAGGAGGATATGGAGGCTTTGGAGAGGATACAGAAAAGATTTACCAGGATGTTGCCTGGTATGGAGGGCATTAGCTATGACGAGAGGTTGGAGAAACTTAGTTTGTTCTCACTGGAATGACCGAGGCTGAGGGGCGACCTGATGGAAGTCTACAAGATTGAGGGGTATGGACAGAGTGGATAGTCAGAAGCTTATTCCTAGGGTGGTAGAGTCAATTACTAGGGGGCACAGGTTTAAGGTGCGGGGGGCAAGGTTTAAAGGAGATGTACGAGGCAGATGTTTTACACACAGAGTAGTGGATGCTTGGAACTCGCTGCCGTGGGAGGTAGTGGAAGCATATACAGTAGTGACTTTTAAGGGGCGTCTGGACAAATACATGAATAGGATGGGAATGGAGGGATATGGTCCCCGGAAAGGTAGGGGGTTTTAGTTCAGTCGGGCAGCATGGTCCGTGCAGGCTTGGAGAGCTGAAGGACCTGTTCCAGTGCTGTAATTTTCTTTGTTCAATAAATCTGCAAGGATATATTTATTAAAACTAGTTTCCCTGCACTTTAAATGGAAATGTAAGGTATTTATGAAGCCAGAAACTCTAATACTTGCATTAATGATTAATTTCCATATTCATCAAAAATTAAAATATCTCTCCTCAACCGAATTTAATGAGTTTTTGATTTTGTGCTTAACCCTTTGATTTGCCAAAGAACAATTTTGAGCGCTGCCTAAGTTAAAGAAGCAGTTATAAAAAATAAGATAATTGGTGGTACTTGACACAAGCAAATGAAACAATACAAACACCATTTTTACAAAGAACCTCAAAGAACTTTCAGTTTCACAAAAGGAAACATCCCAGATGAAGGAAAAATGCAATACAGCATAAACTGAAATTCTCTAGAAAAAATCACACCTCTAATGAAGAAACCACAGCAGACACACAGTTATTTTCACTTGGTTTGTTTTTTTCTGAAGTTACTTGTGAATTGATGTTTGCTATGGAGGATAATAACCTGATAAATAATGCAATGATGTTCTTGTGTGTTTCTGAAGTTAAAATGAAAGGTTGGTAGGTCAGATTATTTTATAGCTTAAATCCCAATCTTATGGAACTGCTCCAAAATTGAGTGTAACTGCTCCCTCGTGAATTACAGTCACCAACAAAATATTGTGGCCATTTGTTTCCCTAATTTTCATCCATTAGGGAAAAAATAAACAAGACTAATTTAGGCTCAAAACTGCTTTATGAGCATTACAGAAACAGAGAAAAATATTCCCAGTGAAGGTCAAATTTTAATAGGCAAGAAATTGCTTTTGGGAACAGGGATAATATTCACTGCAACAACGTGACAAGCAATGATCAGTCCCATAAAATCTCTTTTCCTCCATATTCTAAGACATGAAGATGAAATTATTGGTGGTCAGTCATGCTAAATATGGATGGTGAAGCGGCAGCTCATTTTAAACCCTGCCCAATTTTCTTCTCTGCTAATCACAGTTCTTTTTAAAACAGAGTTGAGGAGAGACTACTTCTCCCAAAGGGTTGTGAATCTGTGGAATTCGCTACTCCAAAGTGCGGTGGATGCTGGGACAGTGAGTAAATTTAAGGAGGAGTTAGACAGATTTTTAATTGGTAATGGGGTTGAAGAATTATGGGGAGAAGGCAGGAAAATGGGGATGAGGAGCATATCAGCTATGATCGAATGGCAGAGCAGACTCAATGGGCCGAATGGCCTTATTCTGCTCCTATATCTTATTACCTCAGGAACTCTTCCTCTTGTTTTGCATTACTGCCCAGAAGCAATTTCAGCCCCAGTATTTATCTAATCTTAGAAGCAAAGAAAGTGATAAACTCTGTTCAGATTCAAAACCCAAAATCTACCAGCCCTGCATTCACCATTGGACCACCTGACTTCCTCAACCTCTGCAGAGGTTCCTGAAGAAAAGATCAGAAAATCTGGTCCAACACCACTCTATTGGATAATTTCTCTGATGATTTTTTCTGTGTTTTAAATTTACAGAAAATAATGTCTAAAGTTCTAAAGAAATTTAAAGGATAGCCATTTACAAAAATATTTGTAAAAGAGACCCAGGATTGCCAATGAAATTATTCTATACATTTTCAAATGGCCTTCATCAGTCAGAGATTGAGTATAGGAGTTGGGACATTTTGGGCTTGATTTTACCAGCAAGTTGTGCCCGTTTTTGGGTGCGAAAACTTGGTAAAGTCGGGCGTGAGGTGAGTAGTGCAATCCGCGCCCACCTCTGCGCCAGTTCCCCCTTTACCAATCGCTGAAAATGGCCGCTGTCTGGATCGCACCTGAAACGGGCGCAACGTCAATTTAAATGCATTTGCATGCATTTAAATTGACTTAATGAGCTGGACGGCCAAACTTACCGGCACTTCCTCCTTTACCACTGCGTTTGCCCGTCCAGATTCGGTGTGAAACAGACATGGTCCACAAAAGTCCGATGTGGGGGCGCCAGCTTCTGAGGAGGTATGTTCTGAGCTTCCGGCGGCTCTCTGCGTCAGATCAGTGGTGGGGGGTGAGGGTGGGGGGTGGCAGGTCAGATGGCTCTCTGATGGGAGTAGGGGCAGAGGGGGGTCCACTGCCACTCTGTGTGCGATCGGTAGAGGGGGAAGGGGGGGTCCGCTGCCCCTGTGCATGTGATTGGTGGGGGGGCAAGGGGGGGTTTGCTGCCACTCTGCGTGCCATCGGTGGGGGAAGGGGGCAAGAGGCCGCAATCAGTCTGGCTAGCAGGAGGGTGGGGAGATAAGGGAGTCAGTTATGTTGTGGGGGGGTGAGGCAATGTCTGTGGTGGCCGGGGGGAGGCAATATCAGCCCCAGGATCAATATGGCAGGGGAGCGTTTTTCTATTATTTTTTCTGCGCATGCGCAGTTGAAGGCTCCGATTGGAGCAGCAGTGTTTTGGGAGCGATAAGCCCCGCCCACAGACTTCTGCAGCGCGATTCGGAATCGCTGCTTTTTTTTCAGGCAGAGTGCGTATGGGGGCGGCGGAGAACGGGTCTAAAGGTCAGATCTGAAACACTCCCAGATTCAAGTCCGCCCAGCACTTAGAATCAAAATGGTTAAATAGGGCCCAATGTTACAGTTGTATAAGTCGTTGGTGAGGTTGCACTTAGAGTATTGTGTACAGTTTTGGTCACCCTGTTATAGGAAAGGCTTTGATAAACTGGAAAGAGTGCAAAGGAGATTTGCGAGAATGTTGCTAGGACCAGTGGGCCTGAGTTATAGGCAGCAGTTGGCCAGGCTAGAGCTTTATTTCTTAGGGCACAGGAAGATGAGGGGTGGCCTTATTGAGATGAATAAAATCATGAGGGGCATCGATGGGATGAACACACATCGTCTTTTTCCCAGCAAAGGGGAATTGAAAACTAGAGGGCAGAGGTTTAAGATGAGAAGGGAAAGATTCAAAAGGGACCCCAGGGGCAACTTCTTCATGCAGCAAGTGGTGCGTATATGGAATGAGCTGCCAGAGAAAGTGGTTAAGCAGGTGCAATAGCAACATTAACATATAAAGGATGGTTTTCTCAATCAATATGTCAAGGAACCAACTAGAGAACAGGCCATCCTCGACTGGATATTGTTATAGAAACATAGAAAAACTACAGCACAAACAGGCCCTTCGGCCCCACAAGTTGCGCCGAACATATCCCTACCTTCTAGGCCTACCTATAACCCTCCATCCTATTAAGTCCTATGTACTCATCCAGGAGTCTCTTAAAAGTCCCTATTGAGTTTGCCTCCACCACCACTGATGGCAGCCGATTCCACTTGCCCACCACCCTCTGTGTGAAAAACTTCCCCCTAACATTTCCCCTGTACCTACCCCCAGTTATGAGAGAGGATTAATTAGCAACCTTGTGGTGTGAGATCCTTTGGAGAAGAATGACCATTATATGGTAGAATTCTTCATTAAGATGGAGAGTGACACAGTTAAGTCTGACACTAAGGTCTTGAACTTAAGGAAAGCTAACTTCGATGGTATGAGACATGCATTGGCATCGGATAAGCTGGCAAAGGATACTTAAGGGATTGACAGTGGATAGGCAATGGGAGACATTGGTGATCATTTTCCAACATTCTATAGACTCTGGATGAGTTCCAGTAGATTAGAGGTTAGCTAATGTAACCCCACTTTTTAAAAAAGGAGGGAGAGAGAAAATGGGGAATGATAGACCGGTTAGCCTGATATCGGTAGTGGGTAAAATGCTGGAGTCAATTATTAAAGATGCAATAACTGAGCATTTGGAAAGTGGTGACAGGATTGGTCCAAGTCAGCATGGATTCACTAAAGGGAAATCGTGCTTGACAAACGTTCTGGAATTTTTTGAGGATGTGACCAGTAGAGTGAATAAGGGTGAACCAGTGGATGGTGTGTATCTGGACTTTCAAAAGGCCTTTGACAAGGTCCCACACAAGAGATTAGTGAGCAAAATGAAAGCTCATGGTTTTGGGGATAATGTATTGATGTGGATAGAGAACTGGTTGGCAGACAGGAAGCAGAGGAATAAATGGATCGGTGAGGAAAGCTAATGGCATGCTGGCCTTCATAGCAAGAGGATTTGAGTAGAGGAGTAAGGATGTCTTGCTGCAGTTATACAGGGCTTTGGTGAGGCCACATTGTGAGTATTGTGTGCAGTTTTGGTCTCCTTGCTATTGAGGCAGTCCAGCGAGGGTTCACCAGACTGACTCATGAAATGGCAGGACTGACATAGGAATATAGACTGGATTGATTGCGCTTGTACTCACTGGAATTTAGAAGAATGAGAGGGGATCTCACAGAAACATAAAATCCTGATGGGACTGGACAGGCTAGATGCAGGAAGAATGTTCCCATGTTGGGGAAGTCCAGAACTAGGGGTCACAGTCTAGGAATAAGGGTAAGCCATTCAGGACTGAGATGAGGAAGAACTTCTTCACTCAGGGAGTTGTGAACCTGTGGAATTCTCTACCACAGAAAGCTGTTGGGGCCAGTTCGTTAGATATGTTCAAGAGGGAGCTGGACGTGGCCCTTGTGGCTAAAGGGATCAAGGGGTATGGAGTGGAATATTGAAAGTATATGATCAGCCATGATCATATTGAATGATGGTGCAGCCTCAAAGGGCCGAATGGCCCATTCCTGCACCTATTTTCTATTTTTCTATTGTCCAAATGTGGGCAATTGGGACTAGCTGGGAGGGCACCATACTCAGCATGGACGGGTTGGGCCAAAGGGCCTGTATTTGGGCCTTATTGTTCTATGACTCAATGTTGTCTCTCCATTTTAGGTGTGTGGACTATTTAATTAGAGTCGTAGAAGTTTACAGCATGGAAACAGGCCCTTAGCCCAACTTGTCCATGCTGCCCAGTTTTTACCATTAAGCTAGTCCCAATTGCCCATGTTTGGCCCATATCCCTCTAACCCTAACCCATCTTACCCATGTAACTGTCCAAATGCTTTTTAAAAGACAAAATTGTACCCGCCTCTACTACTACCTCTGGCAGCTCGCTCCAGACACTCACCACCCTCTTATGGGGGGGGCGATGACTATTATCGCTAGACTATTAATTCAGAAATTCAGCTAATGTTCTGGGGACCAGGTTCGAATTCCACCATGGCAGATGGTGGAATTTGAATTCAATAAAAAAATCTGGAATTAAGAATCTACTGATGACCGTGAAACCATTGTTGATTGTTGGAAAAGCCCATCTGGTTCACTAATGTCCCCTTTAGGGAAGGAAATCTGCTGTCTTTACCTGGTCTGGCTTACATGTGACTTCAGAGCCACAGATATGTGGTTGACTCTCAACTGCCCTCCAAGGGCAACTAGGGATGGGCAATAAATGCTGGCCAACCAGCGACACCCATGTCCCACAAATGACTAAAAATTGTCCCTCTGGGCGCTTTTGTAGCTCTCCCCTCTCACCTTAAACCTATGCCCTCTGGTTTTAGACTTCCTGACCTTTGGGAAAAGATATTGACTATCGAGCTGATCTATGCCCCTCTTTATTTTACAGACCTCTATAAGATCACCCCTCAGCCTCCTACGCTCGAGAAAAAAGTCCCAGTCTATCCAGCCTCTCCTTATAACTCAAACCATCAAGTCCCGGTAGCATCCTAGTATATCTTTTCTGCACTCTTTCTAGTTTAATAATATCCTTTCTATAATAGGGTGACCAGAACTGTACACAGCATTCCAAGTGTGGTCTTACTAATGTCTTGTACAATTGAACAAGACATCCCAACTCCTGTATTCAATGTTCTGACCAATGAAACCAAGCATGCCGAATGCCTTTTTCACCACCCTGACCACCTGTGATTCCACTTTCAAGGAGCTATGAACCTGCACCCCTAGATCTCTTTTCTCTGTAACTCTCCCCAATGTCCTACCATTAACTGAGTAAGTCCTGCCCAATTTGATCTACCAAAATGCCTCACCTCACATTTATCGAAATTAAACTCCATCTGCCATTCGTCAGCCCATTGGCCCAATTGACCAAGATCCCATTGCAATTCTAGATAACCTTCTTCAATGTCCACTATGCCACCATTCTTGAAGTCATCTGCAAACTTATTAACCATGCCTCCAATATTCTCATCCAAATCATTAATATAAATGACAAATAACAGTGGGTCCAGCACCGATCCCTGAGGCACACCGCTGGTCACAGGCCTCCAGCTTGAAAAACAACCCTCGACAACCATTCTCTGGTTTCTGTCATCAAGCCAATTTTGCATCCATTTGGCTACCTCACCCTGGATCCTGTGAGATTTAACCTGATGCAACAACCTGCCACGTGGTACCTTGTCAAAGGCCTTGCTAAAGTCCATGTGGACAACATCAACTGCACTGCCCTCATCTACCTTCTTGTTTCCCCCTTCAAAAAACTCAATCAAATTCATGAGACATGATTTTCCACTCACAAAGGCATGTCGATTGTCCCTAATCAGTTCTTGCCTCTGTAAATGCCTGCAGATTCTGTCTCTCAGAATACATTCTGACAACATCCCTCCACTTCCTCATCCAGGTCATTTATGTCCACATAAATGACCTGGATGAGGAAGTGCAGGGATGGGTTGGCAAGTTTGCTGACGACACGAAGGTTGGTGGTGTTGTGGAAAGTTTGGAGGGATGTCAGAAGCTGCAGAGTGACACAGATAGGATGCAAGACTGGGCGGAGAAGTGGCAGATGGGCTTCAACCCGGATAAATGTGTAGTGGTCCATTTTGGCAGGTCAAATGGGATAAAGGAGTATAATATCGAGGGTAAGACTCTTAGCAGTGTAGAGGATCAGAAGGACCTTGGGGTCCAGGTCCATAGGACTCTTAAATCGGCCTCGCAGGTGGAGGAGGTGGTTAAGAAGGCGTATGGTGTGCTGGCCTTCATCAATCAAGGGATTGAGTTTAGGAGTCGGGGGATAATGATGCAGCTTTATAAGCCTTTATAAGCCTTGTCAGACCCACCTGGAGTACTGTGGCCAGTTCTGGTCGCCTCATTACAGAAAGCATGTGGAAGCCATAGAAAGGGTGTAGAGGAGATTTACAAAGATGTTGCCTGGATTGGGTGGCATGCCTTATGAGGATAGGTTGAGGGAGCTCGGTCTTTTCTCCTTGGAGAAACGAAGGATGAGA
The DNA here is from genome assembly GCF_964213995.1 of Mustelus asterias. NCBI lineage: Eukaryota > Metazoa > Chordata > Chondrichthyes > Carcharhiniformes > Triakidae > Mustelus > Mustelus asterias. The sequence goes on from NC_135802.1 coordinate 168,129,601, forward strand.
GGTGACCTGATAGAGGTTTACAAGATGTTGAGAGGTATAGATCGGGTGGATTCTCAGAGGCTTTTTCCCAGGGCTGAAATGGTTGCTATGAGAGGACACAGGTTTAAGGTGCTGGGGAGTAGGTACAGAGATGTCAGGGGTAGGTTTTCACTCAGAGGGTGGTAGGTGAGTGGCATAGGCTGCCGTCAGTGGTGGTGGAGGCAAACTCGATAGGGTCTTTTAAGAGACTACTGGATGAGTACATGGGACTTAATAGGATTGAGGGTTATAGGTAAGTCTATTTATAAGCCTAGGTAGGTAGGGACACGACCGGCGCAACTTGTGGGCCGAAGGGCCTGTTTGTGCTGTAGGTTTTCTATCTTCTATGTTCTAACTTACTCACCACAGACATTAGGTTCACCGGCCTGTAATTCCCAAGCTTTTCCCTGCAGCCGTTCTTAGACAAAGGCACAACATTTGCCACCCTCCAATCTTCAGGCACCTCACCTGCGCCTGTCGATGATTCAAATCTCTCTGCTATGAGACCCGCAATTACCTTCCTAGCCTCCCACAATGTCCAAGGAAATACTTCATCACTCCAGGCGATTTATCTACCTTGATACGCTTTAAGACTTCCAGCACCTCCTTCTCTGTAATATGTACACTCCTAAAGACATCACCATTTATTTCCCCAAGTTCCCTAACATCCATGCTTTTCTCAACAGGAAATACTGAAGAGAAATATTCATTTAGGATCTCACCCATCTCTTGTGGATCCTCACATAGATGACCTTGTTGATCCTTAAGAGGCCCTATTCTCTCCCTAGTTACTCTTTTGCCTTTTATGTATTTGTAGAAGCTCTTTGGATTCTCCTTTGCCTTATCTGCCAAAGCAAACTCGTGTTCCCTTTTTGACCTGCTGATTTCTCTCTTAACTCTACTCTGACACTCTTTATATTCTTCAAGGGATTCACTTGAACCCAGCTGCCTATGCATGTCATGTGCCTCTTCTTCTTCTTGACCAGGGCCTCAATATCCCGAGTCATCCAGGGTTCCCTACTTCTACCAGCCTTGCCCTTCACTCTAAGACGTATGTGCTTACACTGAACCCTGGTTAACAAACTTTTGAAAGTCTCCCACTTACCATCCGCCCCTTGGCCTGCTAAGAGACTCCCCCAATCAACATTTGAAAGTTCCTGTCCAATACCATCAAAAGTGGCCTTGGCCCAATTTAGAATTTTAACTTTTGGGCCAGACCTATCATTCTCCATAGCTATCTTAAAACTAATGGAATTATGGTCACTGGTCCCAAAGTGATCCCTCACTAACACTTCTGTCATCTGCCCTTCCTTATTTCCCAAGAAGAGGTCAGGTTTTGCCCCCTCTCTAGTCGGGCCATCCACATACTGAATGAGAAATTCCTCCAGAATACACTCAACAAATTTCTCTCCATCCAAGCCCCTAATGCTATGGCTGTCCCAGTAAATGTTCGGAAAGTTAAAGTCCCCTACTATTACCACCCTATTTTTCTTGGGAGCTATAGAAACATAGAAACAGAGAAAAACTACAGCACAAACAGGCCCTTCGGCCCACAAGTTGTGCCGAACACATCCCTACCTTCTAGACTTACCTATAACCCTCCATCCTATTACGCTCCACGTACTCATCCAGGAGTCTCTTAAAAGACCCTATTGAGTTCGCCTCCACCACCACTGATGGCAGCTGATTCCACTCGCCCACCACCCTCTGTGTGAAAAACTTCCCCCTAACATCTCCCCTGTACCTACCCCCCAGCACCCTAAACCTGTGTCCTCTCGTAGCAGACATTTCCACCCTGGGAAAAAGCCTCTGAGAGTCCACCCGATCTATGCCTCTCAACATCTTATACACCTCTATTAGGTCTCCTCTCATCCTTCGTCTCTCCAAGGAGAAAAGACCGAGCTCCCTCAGCCTATCCTCATAAGGCATGCCACTCAATCCAGGCAACATCCTTGTAAATCTCCTATCTGTAATCTCCTTACATATTTGCTCCTCAATTTCCCACCGACTATTTGGGGGCCTATAGTACAATCCTATCAAATCTCTTCCTTCTTATTTCTCAGTTCTACCCATATAGACTGAGTGGGCGAACCCTCAGTAATATCCCCTCTCAGTACTGCCGTGATGTCCTCCCTAATCAAAAACGCAACTCCCCTCCTCTCTTACTTCCTGTTCTATCCTTCCTATAGCATCTGTACCCTGGAACACTGAGCTGCCAGTCCTGTCCCTCCCTTAGCCATGTTTTAGTAATAGCTAGAATATCCCAGTCCCATTTACTCATGCTGAAAAAATATGTAAAGTATATGCAGTATTTTAAAACTTTGGAAACAACCTTAATTTCAGAATATATTTTTAAACATTATAGATATCTGACAGGGATTTTCTGTTCATTTGAATGGCAAAATAGAAATAAGAAGATGCTGATTACACATTTTTAAATGAACTAAATGAAGTCCATCTTTATTAACCTGGGTGTATCTTTTTGAATGGGGTGCTTTGAGGTGATCTAATAAACAACTTATAAAAATGAATTAAGTTCAGTAAGAAGTCTCACAACACCAGGTTAAAGTCCAACAGGTTTATTTGGTAGCACGAGCTTTCGGAGCACTGCCTTTTCATCAGGTGAGTGGGAGTTGGATTCACAAACAGGGCATATATAGACACAAGCTCAATTACAGGATATACAACAGGATCTGTTCAGATGAGGAGGATTGCAACAGACACCTACAGACACTGAAAGACGCCTTGTAAGAACAGGATATGGCGCTTGACTCATCGATCGACAATTCCAGCACGTCACAGCGAAAGACCGCACTGACCTCCTCAGAAGACAAACACACGACACGGCGGATGGAGTACATTTCGTCGTCCAGTGCTTCCCCGGAGCAGAGAAGCTACGACATCTTCCCCGGAGCCTTCAACATGTCATCAATGAAGACGAACATCTCGCCAAGGCCATCCCCATACCCCCACTACTTGCCTTCAAACATCCACGCAACCTCAAACAGACCATTGTACGCAGCAAACTACGTAGCCTTCAAGAGAACAGTGATCACGACACCACACAACCCTGCCACAGCAACCTCTGCAAGACGTGCCGGATCATCAACACAGATGTCAACATCTCACATGAGAACGCCATTCACCAGGTACACGGTACATACTCTTGCGACTCGGCGAACGTTGTCTACCTGATACGCTGCAGGAAAGGATGTCCCGAGACATGGTACTTTGGCGATAACATGCAGACGCTACGACAATGGATGAATGGACACCGCTTGACAATCACCAGGCAGGAGTGATCCATTCCTGTAGGGGAACACTTCAGCAGTCCAGGGTATTCAACCTCTGATCTTCGGGTAAGCATTCTCCAAGGCTGCCTTCATAACAAAAGACAATGCAGAATTGCTGAGCAGAAACATAGCCAAGTTCTGCACACATGAGGACAGCCTCAACTGGGATCTTGGGTTCATGTCACACTATCTGTAACCCCCACGACTTGCCTAGGCTTGCAAAATCTCACTAACAGTCCTGGCTTGAGACAATTCACACCTCTTTAACCTGTATTTAACCCTCTCTCCACTCGCATTATCTGTACCTGTAAAGACTTGATTACCTGTTAAGATTCACATTCCAACCATTATCTTGTAATTGAGTTTGTGTCTATATATGCCTTGTTTGTGAACCCAACTCCCACTCAACTGATGAAGAAGCAGTGCCCCGAAAGCTCGTGCTATCAAATAAACCTGTTGGACTTTAACCTGGTGTTGTGAGACTTCTTACTGTGCCTACCCCAGTCCAACGCCGGCATCTCCACATCATAACTAAGTTCGGTAATCTATTTGCAACAAGATGCTTATTTGTGTGTGTGTGTGTGTGTGTGTGTGTGTGCGTGCGTGTATATGTGTGAAGATAACAAGCAATTGGAAACACTGGAAGGTTTTGGAGATAAGCCTGACATGTATTTGCAGTAGGTGTTAAAGGCAAGCTAATAACTTTATGAGGAATGTCAACGCAATCTGGCAGCTCTCAGGAAGGAATGCTCCTTTTGTGCAATCCTTTCAACTTTGGAATTTTGTTTGGCAGTCCTGCAGTACAGCAGAATGGGGAATTCTTTGAGCCCATATTATTATTTTGAAGAATGCCTATTTTAGTGTTTAAAGTTCATGGATCTTAAGGTAGTTCAGAAGTTGCTACCACTTTGCTTTGCTGGAAAATTGTCAGCTTATTTCAAATCCCACCAGCACTTAGAAAGGCTGATTGCTACTCGACCTTCTGAACAAACTTGTTATTAACCAGTTAATTGCCAGTGCTGTAGGAAGATAAGGCAAAGTAATTCAATTAAGGCAGTGCAATAAACCATGGAGTTAAGCAATTACCAAAGTTTTCTGAGACTGAACGGAAAGTGTCTGAAAAATGAAGCTGATTTCCTTCATTTACAACATTTAGATTTTTCTGTTTGTCAGCTGAACAGTAGAATTCAAGTGTAAATAACTGTAACCCGGGCTAGTTTCTCATGAATTTGATTGGGATATCACTCACAGCACAACTTGGTTTGAAAAACTGTACTGAGCCAATATTTGGAAGGTTATAGGTTTCAGCCAGTGATGATTAACCATTCATTTGAACTGCTAAACACAAAGGGCAGAACTTCTGGTGACAACGCAATCTAAAGGACAGTCTAAAAGGTGTTTTGACAAAAGCATTTTGTAGAATTTGACTCTGGTATATTAGAAACTCTGCTGAGGTACAGCTATTCTGATGAAGGTTTGATTTCAGTATTAACATCCCACTGCTCTGGATTCTTCAAAGGATTGAGAGTCGCCAGCAACATCACTCCATTGTTGTACTTGATGGATTGGTTTGATTCTACTAACTCAAAAACAGTTAAAATTAACAGCCACTGCCCTTAGCCAAGATTGTAGACACAGAACCCTGAGAATGGAAAGGGGGCAAACAAATTACAACTTTTGGGTTAATTTAGATCTTACAGCTAATTGACAAAAATAATTTAAAAATTCAGGAGATGCAGATGGGCAACTGTTTTATACTTTTATGCTGAGCTTTACTGTGCCAGGTAATGTTGCATATGTCAATAAAGTTTCACTTACAGGTGACATTGAGGTAGACTTCAGAACATTCTTGGCATCCCCAACACCTGGTTCTGTGGTGTTCAGTTAGATGTTTCTTCATTACTTAATGTGAACACAAGCATGAAATGTGGGTCATTGGGTTTAGCTCTTAAATATTTGTAGATTAATTAATTTATGGCAATTTTTTATTTGCTCCTTTAGTCCATCAGTAGTCAAAGCTGTATTTTTTTTGACAGGTTAAAGCATGACTCAGAAGTGTTATTTGTGATTGGAGCAACATTTCGCTTGTGTCCCAAGACCATTGTCTATTTCTTGCTCACCTACAACAATTTAACTTGAAAGTCAGGTTATAGGGGAGAATTCACCCACATCCTGGGGGTTCTACTCGGCGAGAGGGTAATTGTGCTCTTTACAAGAATGTTTAAATGCCATTACTACAAAACGTATTAAGCACTCTGTCCAACATGGAGATACTTTAGCAGCCAGATTTTAGCAGAGATTTGAAACAGTTTGAAGAAATATTCATTAATGTTATGAAGTTTTATTAGTGATTAGTTAAAAGGCCATGCTGGAGATTTTAGAAAAGTTCAATAGCAGGCTTTGCCCATTCTAAAAGCATTTGCACAATACAGTTGGACAATGAACAGTTGGAAGCTTTTCCCAGGGCAGAAATGACAATCACAAGGAAGCACAAGTTCAAGGTAAGGGGGGAAATCTTTTTACACAGAGGGTGGTGGGGGTCTGGAATGCACTGCCAAGTGAGATGGTTGAGGCAGATACGTTAGTGATATTTAAGACTTATCTAGATAGACACATGAACAGGTGGGGAACAGAAGGATATAGGTTGTTGGTCTAGGTAGGACAACGTGATTGGCGCAGGCTTGGAGGGCCGAAGAGCCTGTTCCTGTGCTGTATTGCTCTTTGTTCTAAGACATGGAATCATGCTACCTGTTCTCTAGTGAACAATGATAAACTTTTGCAATATTTCAAAATCATCATAAAAATAATTTGATGAGCTGGTCATCATAATAAGTTCATATATAATATGAATCATATAATACCTACAGTGCAGGAAGAGGCCATTCAGCCCATCAAGCCTACAGGCCCTATTCCCATAACCGCACTTATTTGCACTGATAATCCCCCTGACACTCAGAGTCAATTTAGCATGGCAAATCAACTTAACTCACGCATCTTTGGACTGTGAGGAAACTGGAGCACCCAGAGGAAATCCATGCAGACACGGGGAGAATGTGCAAACTGCACAAGACAGTCACCAGAGGTGCAATTGAACCTTGGTCTCTGGCGCTGTGAGGCAGCAGTGCTAACCACTGTGCCACCCACGGTGTTAAGATGCAGATTGTATTAAAACTGAATAATGAAACAGATTCCAGGAATGAAATTGCCTATGCCTGCTTCTAATTCTTATGTTCTGATAATACACCATGCAAAACATGTCTCAAAACTATATTAGGCAACAAATATTATTGACAACTGCATTAGTTCCTACACTAATATGCAGTCAAAACATGACAGAATTGTCACAGGGGAGCAATCTAGTTTCTTCAGAGAATTTAGCCAAGGATTTTAAAAAATGTTCCTGTCATTTCTTTCCATCTAACATTGCAAGGTTGGAGGAGGAATAAAGTGAGGATGCAGCCATTTGAGCTAACCAATATATCAATGAAAATAGGGCTGAATGCTTGAGATTTTAAAGGAATGTCCTCGCAAAGTTTATTTTTTATGCAAAATAATAATTCAATTTGCAAAAATGCCACATCAGCATTGAAGCATAATTTGGAGATCACATTCAATGCAAACATTGTATTCGCCTTCCCTCTGCCCTTTTTGACGATGGTCGATATTTACAGTTATAACCAGTTGAAATTTGCCAAGAGGATGTTCAGTTAATTCGTGTCCAGCTTTAAAATGATTGGCGGATAATAAAACGTGTCACTTTGACAAAGCAGGGCAGGTAGTGGAAGAAACACGTAAGACGGCAGCTTCCTCCATCTGCAATGTCTTTTTTAGTCTAACCAGATTTGTAGCACTAAAATCAAAAAGCATCTTTTGGGATCCATATTTTTGGATTTGCATTCTTTCTAGATGGAGATCTACACACAATAGCTTAAAAACAGTAGTGACAAGTGAGCTTTGCTTTAACATGGTTTCAAACAGTGGCTGCAGTAAATTTGCAGCCAAACCCTTCCCTGAAGCACTCTGGAATTCTCAGCTAGTGCCAGACTACATCTCCAGGCTTGTCTGTGTTGAAGTCTTGCGGCTTTGACATTTTTTTCTTGATCATTCTTACAGGCTTATTTTTCTGATTGTAGATCACATTTAGGTTTATTGAATTAGGAAGAAAAACGTTTAAGCCACAGACCAGTAAGATGTGTGGTTTCATACAGAGGCGGGAATGATGGAATTTAATCCGGTAACAATTTCTATTGTCCCACTGACTGGACACAAATGTCAGAATGATTTATGGAGATGCTTTGGTTCCCCACCCTGCAGTAAAGCGCATGCGTCAAGGGAAACAAAGGAAATAAATTACTCAATAGCAATCTCTCTCACAGGAACCAAATTTGCTGCAAAATATAATCTACCGAAAACTGCGGAAATCCTTACGGAGAAAAAAACACTGGATCCTAAATTTCCACATTTATACCAAATTCCCGTGCAGAATTTCAGATAATTTCATTACAATATGCATTTTCCCCAAACTCAGATGGTCTGTGCACCTTTCCCCGTGGGCATCAAGACAGAACATCAGTACAACGTTTCCAGATGTGCTCGACCTGAAAGATGCGAATCATTTACAGTAAATTCCTTCATAGCAGTCATAAAACCACAAGTAAAAGTCATTTCCTGAACAGTAATTCTTTTGCTTTACGAGTATTGACAATCACAAAATTGCATCTGGTACCTAAAACAATGAATGGTTCTTGGATATAAAATATAGAAAGCTTCAGATACTGGGATTAACTACTTTTAAACATAAACCTCAGCAATTTGCAAGCGGGGAATGCTGTCACTATGAAATTGTCATTTCCACAGAACTGTCGCCCTTTTTGTCGCTAGGTCAATTTCACGAATGGAACATATACTGGATATGGTGGCTCCTTCCTCACATTGGCGACAGCTTTCTGAGTTAAATGGATAAGACTTGTTGAATTGACGCTTCCAGATCACATCACCTCAGTAAAGCTTTCTACAAAAAGAGCAGCTTGTTGTAATAATGTCTAATAATCTGAAACTGCAAAGCACAAGCCTGGAAAACGCACCCACTCCCCCCTCAAACACACTGCCTTCATTTCTAATCATACAAGCGGCCGCTTCGGTTTTTAAAAATGTTGCTGGCTCCCATCGCTCCAACAGATCCTAATCTTTCCCATTTCAGGGACAGATGCAAGGATCGGTGCATCTGTGTCTGGAGAAAGACAGGCTCCGGCTCTTACCGTTACTGCGATCGCCCCTGCGCTGACAGATCTGAAGCTGCTTCTATCTCCTGTGAAATGGGAGGAGGAGTGGGGGATTTACACGGAGCTGGCTCCTCTATTGCTGCATTTCGCCTGCGAGTGTGGGCAGGAACCGAATCAACCTTAGCCCATTTGTAAAATAATCTCCTGACTCTGATGGCGCTGTGAGCAATTTGGACACAGGGACCTACATCACGTGCCCTTTAAACGCTTCCAAATTCCAAATAGTCAGCTTTCAGATATTCCAATCATGTTTAATTAAAGATTTGGCAACGCTGCGATAAACGCAGTTTTGTTTCTTTTACAAATATACACCCTTTAGGTTAATCCCTGAAATGTTAATGTTGCTGAATAAATCCTCTGTTATTAATCCTGGGACTGAAATCTGTCTTTTACTGGAATAAATGTGTTGCCGATTGAGGGTTTTTTTTAAACATTGTATTTAAACATGGAATTGTGGCAGCGCCGGGAAGAGAAATTGATCTTTTCTCAATTAAGTTGCCAAGGTATTCGGAGGAAGGAGCAATTTCTGCTGTTACATTAACAATTGCTGTAAAATCCTGGCCATAGATTTGATGAATAAATCGCTCCTCTGAACTGAAGTTCTTTGGCGCCCTCTGCAATATTTGCTGAAAAAGTGCCGCTCCTGTCACTAAAGAAAATATTCTATTAAAGGGATAAAAATCATTAACTGTCAATAAAAAATAAACTCACCAGAATCCAACTGATCTTGAATATTCACTGACCAATGAAATTGCTGTTTCCAGTTTACAATCAGGTAGAAGCTCTGTTGCAGCTTTAGGAAAGAATGTTATTTCAACTCCAGCCAGTGTTACTCCACTTGTGTGACACATTAGTTCAATATTTCCTGGTTAGGGACCCTGGCCTGGTCCTCTTGAAGAGAATTGTACCAAGCACCCGGTGTGTGTTGATATAGATCAGCTCCTGTCACAGCGGAACTGTGTGCACTGGATTCTCACACATACAGAGACAGATTTAAAATTCATGGGGCCCTGTACTCACATTCATTTCTGGGCCATTCCCCCCTCCCCCCAACCCAAACTCGTGCCCTCTCCCATCCCACCTACCCTCACCCAGAACACAAAGGTGGAAGCCACAAAAATACACAAATTAATCAGTTTTTCACTTGTAAATACACATCTGCATGAATAATCGTTGAATTGAAATCCAAGCTTACTTCTTGCAGAATGAGGGTAAATATGGTTAATATTGTGATCTGTGAGTCTTGAGGCGAGCAACGAGGGAAAAATCAGCCAATGATATGACTGCAGCACAGGCCAATGCAGACAGAATGAGCCAGTCCAGTAACTCCAATCAATAAGATGCATTTGCTGCCATTCAGTATATTTCAGAGTCTCATTTAGTTTCAAAAATTAAATTCCTTACTTCCTCTCACAAAATCATAAAAGTTATTGCGGTAAATTCTTGTGAGTGGAGTGCCCAGTGAGTCCCAGTTCAATATCAGTCACTCTTTCTGCAGGATTTGGTTCTTTATCCTGGAGACTTTCCAAAGTAGTCATGATGTGGAGATGCCGGCGTTGGACTGGGGTAAGCACAGTAAGAAGTCTCACAACACCAGGTTAAAGTCCAACAGGTTTATTTGGTAGCAAATACCATAAGCTTTCGGAGCGCTGCCCCTTTGTCAGATGGAGTGAAAACAGATTTTCACTCCATCTGACGAAGGGGCAGTGCTCCAAAAGCTTATGGTATTTGCTACCAAATAAACCTGTTGGACTTTAACCTGGTGTTGTGAGACTTCTTACTGGACTTTCCAAAGGCCAGTCTTGAGAGCGATGGTGATTAGAACTATCAGCAGAGGACCAGCTGCAGCCATTCTACCAGTTCAGTAATGGTCCATTTTGAAAAACAGCAATTAAACAGAAGACTATGCAGGAGGGGCTGATTTTTAAGATTTTCTTGCTTTATCCTTTGTTGGAGTACCAATTTATAGAGCTTTGTTTCTACACTTTACTTCACAAAAACATCAATTACATCATCATAGGTAAAATCATGCGAAGACACTTTCAACCATCAATATCGCGCAACTTGTGTTCCTGACCCATTGCACTTTGCAAATAATTTTGAATCCGTTTCAATACAGCAAAAACAAGTTCCTCAGAAACTTTTGTGACAGGTATTGTTAGAAATATTTTCAGAATAGTTTCCACATTGTTTGCTTTCTTGAATCGCTGCCGTCCACGCGCTGTGGGTTGACCCACAATGCCGTTAGGGGGGGAATTCCAGGATTTTAACCCAGCGACAGGGAAGGAATGGCAATATATTTCCAAGTCAGGATGGTGAGTGGCTTGGAGGGGAACTTGTAGGTGGTGGTGTTCCCATTTATCTGCTGCCCTTGTCCTTCTAGATAGAAGTGGTCACTAAAGAAAATAGTGAGTTTGGAAGGTGCTGTCACCTTTGGTGAATTGCTGCAGTACATCTTGGAGGTGGTACACATTGCTGCTACTCAGCGTCGGTGGTGGAGGGATTGAATGTTTGTAGATGTGGTGCCAATCAAGTGGGCTGCTTTGTCCTGGATGGTGTTGAGCTTCTTGAGTGTTGTTGGAGCTGCGCCTATCCAGGCAAGTGGGGAGTATTCCATCACACTCCTGACCTGTGCCTTGTAGATGATGGATAGGCTCTGGAGAGTCAGGAGGTGAGTTACTCACCGCAGTATTCCTAGCCTCTGACCTGCTCTTGTAGCCACTGTCTTTATGTGGTGAGTCCAGTTGGGTTTCTGGTCAATGGTAACCCCAAGGATGGTGACAGTGGGGGATTCAGTGATGGTTACACCATTGAATGTCAAGGAGTGGTGCTTAGAGTGTCTCTTATTGGTGATGGTCATTGCCTGGTATTTGTGTGGTGCGAATGTTACTGCCACTTGTCAGCCCGAGCCTGGATATTGTCCAAATCTTGTTGCATTTGAACATGGGCTGCTTCAGTATCTGAGGAGTCGCGAATGGTGCTGAACATTGTGCAATCATCGGCGAACATCCCCACTTCTGACCTTATGATGGAGGGAAGGTCATTAATGAAGCAGCTGAAGATGGTTGGGCCTAGGACACTATCCTGAGGGACTCCTGCAGAGATGTCCTGGAGCTGGGATAACTGACCTTCCACAACCCCAACCATCTTCCTGTGTACCAGGTATGACTCCAACCAGCAGAGAGTTTGCTCCTGATACCCATTGATTTCAATTTCACCAAAGCTCCTTGATGCCACACTGAGTCAAATGTGGCCTTGATGTCAAGGGCTCTCACTCTCACCTCAACTCTGGAATTCAGCTCTTTTGTCCATGTTTGAACCAAGGTTGTAATGAGGTCAGGAGCTGAGTGACCCTGGCGAAACCCAAACTGGGCGTCACTGAGCAGGTTATTGCTGAACAGATGTTGCTTGACAGCACTGTTGATGACCCCTTCCATCACTTTACTGATGATCGAGATGGACTGATTGGGTGGTAATTGGCTGAGTTGGATTTGTCCTGCTTTTTGAGTACAATGTGGGCAATTTTCCACATTGTTAGGTAGATGCCAGTGTTGTAACTGTACTGGAAGAGCTTGGCTAAGCGAACGGCAAGTTCTGGAGCATAAGTCTTCAGTACTATTGCCAGAATGTTATCAGGGCCCATTGCCTTTGCAGTATCCCGTGCCTCCAACTGTTCCTTGATATCACGTGGAGTGAATCGAATTGGCTGGAGAGTGGCATCTGAGATGCCGGGGACCACTGGAGGAGGCCGAGATGGATCATCCACTTGGTACTTCGGGCTGAAGATTGCTGCGAATACTTCAGTCTTATCTTTTGCACTGTTGTGCTGGGTTCCTCCATCATTGAGGATGGGATATTTGTGGAGCCTCCTCCTCCAGTGAGTTGTTTACTTGTCCACCACCATTTACGACTGGATATGGCAGGACTGCAGTGCTTAAATCTGATCCATTTGTTGTGGGTCGCTTCATTCTGTCTATCACTTGCTGTTTTTGCTGTTTGGCATGCAAGTAATCCTGGTTGGTAGCTTCACCAGGTTGACATCTCATTTTTAGGTATGTCTGGTGCTTGGTAAAGTAAAGACACATGATGCTACAGTAAAGGAAGGAAGTTAGATTGAGTTCAGCTATGTTGAGTGTCAAGAGAATAAGGCAAGGCTGGGCAGTCTTTACTTTAATGCTAGGAGTGTAATAGGTTAGATTGATGAGTTAAAGGTGTGGATTGGCACATGGAAGTGTGATATGGTTGCCATCACAGAAACATGGTTGAGGGAAAGGCAGGACTGGCAACTCAATATTCCAGAGTCGAGGATCTCTAGGCGAGACAGAGGAGGGTGTAAAAAGGGAGGTGGTGTGGTACTATAATTAAGGAGTCAATTACTGCAATAAGGAGAGATGATATCTTGGAAGATTCTTCAAATGAGGCATTGTGGATAGAACATAGGAATGTTAAATAGTGCAGCCACATAACTGGGAATGTATTATAGAACCCAAAAGAGTCAGTGGGAAATGGAGGAGTAGATATGTAGACAACTTACCGAGGCGCATAAGAATAAGAATTGGGTAATTATACGAGGTGATTTCAACTTTCCCAACATAAATTGGGATAGTCAGAATGTAAAGAGTTTAGAGGGGGCCGATTACTTCAAATGTATTCAGGGGAGTTTTTTGTATCAATATGTAGAAGGTCCAACAAGGGATGGCGCAGTGCTGGATGTGGTTCTGGGGAATGAGGCCAGACAAGTGTTCAATGTGGTAGTGTGGGAGCATTTTAGCAATAGCAAACACAACAAAGTACGGTTTAGATTTGTTATGGACAATGAGAGAGATGGTCTGCAAAAGACAGCTTTGAATTGGGGGAAGGCAGATTTTATTAAAATAAGGCAGGATCTCGCCAAAATTGACTGGGAACAGCTGCTTGCAGGTAGGTTTACAACAGAGCAGTGGGGAGCATTCAAAAAGGAACTGAGGAGAGTACAGGCCCAACATGTTCTCTATAGGGGGTAATGTAGGAGCAATAAGTTCAGGGTACCCTGGATGTCTCGGACAATTCAGGACTGGATGAGAAAGAAGAGAAAGGCTTTTAGCAAGTCTAAAGGGTGCAATTTAGCTGCAGCCCTAGACGAATATAGAAAGTGTTAGAAGGAACAAGGGGAGATGTGCGCGGGAGAAATATTTTGCGCAGAGAGTGGTGGGTGCCTGGAATGCGCTGCCAGAGGAGGTGGTGGAAGCAGGCACATTAGCAACATTTAAGAGGCATCTGGATGGGTACATGAATGGGAAGGAAATAAAGGGATATGGACTGAGTTAGGGCAGAATGTTTTTCTTTAAGTTAGGGCATCATGATCAGCACAGGCTTGGAGGGCTGAAGGGCCTGTTCCTGCGCTGTGCATTGTTTTGTTCTTTGAACTTAAGAAACCAATTAGAAGAGCAGAAATGGGTCATGAGAAAGGACTTGTGAACAGGATTAGGCAGAATCCCAAGATATTTTATGAATATGTTAAAGGGAAGAGGTTAACCAGGGAATGAGTAGGGCCCATTAGGAACCAACGGGACAATCTGTGTGTGAAGTCGCAGGACATTGGAAGGGTGTTAACTGAATATTTCTCATTGGTCTTCACTCAGGAAAAGGGGAACGTAGTTACAGAATTCAAGAATAGGGACTGTGAGGAACTTTCACAGTTTGACATAGGAAATGGGGAGGTATTGGAGGCTCTGATGTGCTTAAAAATGGACAAATCTCCCACCCTGGATGAATTGTATCCCAGGTTGCTGTGGGAGGCGAGGCAAGAAATTGCAGGGGCTCTGACACAAATTTTAATTCCTCTCTGGCCATGGGGGAAAAGCCAGAGGACTGGAGGACAGCGAATGTGGTTCCACTTTTCAAGAAGGGTGGTAGAGATGAACCATGAAATTACAGACCAGTGAATCTCAGGTCAGTGGTAGGGAAACTATTGGCGAAAATTCTAAAGGAGAAAATTAATGTCCACTTGGAAAGGCATGAGTTAATTTGTTGTAGTCAGCATGGCTTTGTCAGAGGGAAGTCATGCACACAAAATTGTTAGAATGCTTCAAAAATATGATCAAATGTGCGGATGAGGGAAGTGCAGTTGATGTAGTTCATGTGGATTTTAGCAAAGCTTTTGACAAGGTCTCACATGGGAGACTGAGTGAGAAGGTTAAAGCACATGGAATTCAGGGAAACTTAGTGAGAGAGATCAGAAACTGGCTTAGTGATATGACTCAAAGGATAGTAGTAGAGGCCGGTGTCCAGCAGCGTACCACAGGGGACCCTAATTGTTTGTTATATTTATAAATTATATAGATGAAAATGTGGGAGGAATGTTAAGCAAGTTTGCAGACAACAGCAAGATTGGTAGGGTGGTTAAGAGTGAAGAAGATGTTTGTAGGTTACAGGAATATATAGATGGGTTGGTCAGATGCACAGAGCAATGGCAGATGGTATTTAACTCTGATAAGTTTGAGCTGATTCAGTTTGGAAGAAAAAACAAGATGAGGGAGTATTTCATGAATGGCAGGACACTGGGAAGCTCAGAGGAACAGAGGGATCTTGGGATAATTATTCACAGATCCCTGAAGGGAGCAGAGAACATGAATAGGATAGTTAAGAAGGCATATGGGACACTTGCTTTGATCTGCCATGGTATAGAGTAGAAGAGCGAGGAGGTAATGTTGGAGTTGCACATAGCATTGGTTAGGCCACAACTAAAATACTGTGTGCAGTCCTGGTCACCTCATTAGAGGCATAGAGTCATAGAGGTTTACAGCATGGAAACAGGCCCTTCGGCATAACTTGTCCATGCCGCCCTTTTTTAAAAAACATCGAAGCTAGTCCCTATTTACCGCATTTGGCCCATGTCCCTCTATACCCATCATACCCATGTAACTATCTAAATGCTTTTTATAAGACAAAATTGTACCAGCCTCTACTCCCACCTCTAGCAGCTTGTTCCAGACACTCACCACTCTCTGTGTGAAAAAATTGCCCCTCTGGACACTTTTGTTGTGATACTACTTTTGTATCTTTCCCCTCTCACCTTAAACCTATGCCCTCTAGTTTTACACTTCCCTACCTTTTGGAAAACATAGTGCCCTTCACTATTTTATAGACCTCTATAAGATCACCCCTCAGCCTCCTACGCTCCAGAGAAAAAAGTCCCAGTCTATCCAGCCTCTCCTTATAACTCAATCCATCAAGTCCTGGTAGCATCCTAGTAAATCTTTTCTGCACTCTTTCTAGTTTAGTAATATCCTATCCATAATAGGGTGAACAGAATTGCACACTGTATTCCAAGTGTGGCCTTACCAATGTCTTGTACAACCTCAACAAGACGTCCCAACTCCTGTATTCAATGTTCTGACCAATGAAACCAAGCATGCCGAATGCCTTCTTCACCACTCTGTCCACCTGTGACTCCACTTTCAAGGAGCTATGAACATGTACCCCTAGATCTCTTTGTTCTGTAACTCTCCCCAACGCCTTACCATTAACTGAGTAAGTCCTGCCCTGGTTCAATCTACCAAAATGCATCACCTCGCATTTGTCTAAATTAAACTCCATCTGCCATTCGTCAGCCCACAGGCCCAATTGATCAAGATCCCGTTGCAATTGGAGATAACTTTCTTCACTGTCCACTATGCCACCAATCTTAGTGTCATCTGCAAACTTACTAACCAGTCTGTTTTTAAAAGACAAAATTGTACCTGCCTCTACCTCTGGCAGCTTGTTCCAGACACTCACCACCCTCTGTGTGAAAAAATTGCTCCTCTGGACACTTTTGTGTTTCTCCCCTCTCACCTTAAACCTATGCCCTCTAGTTTTAGACTCCCCAACCTTTGGGAAAAGATATTGACTATCTAGCTGACCTGTGCCAGTTAGTGATCCCTCACTAACACTTCTGTCACCTGCCCTTCTTTATTTCCCAAGAGGAGGTCAAGTTTTGCCCCCTCTCTAGTCAGGCCATCCACATACTGAATGAGAAATTCCTCCTGAATACACTCAACAAATTTCTCTCCATCCAACCCTCTAATACTATGGCTGTCCCAGTCAATGTTGGGAAAGTTAAAATTTCCAACTATTACCACCCTATTTTTTATTCTTAGAGCTATCTGTAATCTCCTTACATATTTGCTCCTCAATTTCCCGCCAACTATTTGGGGGCCTATAGTACAACCCTATCAAGGTGATTACCCCCTTCTTATTTCTCATTATAGGAGGGATGTGATTGGACTAGAGAGGGCACAGAGGAGATTCACCAGGATGTTGCCTGGGATGGAGCATTTGTGCTATAAGGAGACACTGGATAGGCTTGGATTGTTTTCTCTGGAGCAGAGAAGGCTAAGGCCTGATTGAGATGTATAAGATTATTGGGGTGTGGACAGGGTGAGTAGAGAGCAGCTGTTCCCTTTGGTTGAGGGGTCAATCACGAGGGGGCATAGTTTTAGGGTGAGAGGCAGTAGATTCAGAGGATATTTGAGGGAACATTTTTTTCACTCAGAGGGTGGTGAGAATCTGGACTACATTGCCTGGGAAGATACTGGAGGCTGGAAACCTTACAACCTTTAAAAAGTACTGAAGGCACTTGAAATATCGTAACATTCAAGAATATGGGACAAGTACAGGAAAATGGGATTAGCCCGCTTTTAGTGGTAGTTATTGTCAGTGCAGACTTGATAGGCCAAAGGGCCTTTTCTGCCCTGTACCACTCTGTCTCTATGTCCAATAAGATTTCCTGTAGGGCAGCAAACTTCAGCTTCAAAGCAAAAACAGCATATGCATGAGGGGCCACCTGGGCCGGAATTCTACCTTCCCGTTCGCCATGGGAATCATAAAAACACAAGAACTAGGAGCAAGAGTTGGCCATCTGGCCCATCAAGCCTGCTCCGCCATTCAATAAGATCATGGCTGATCTTTCCGTGGAGTCAGCTTCACTTACCCACCCGCTCATCATAACCCTTAATTCCTTTACTGTTCAAAAACTTATCCATCCTTGCCCCAAAAGCGTTCAATGAGATAGCCTCAACTGCTTCACTGGGCAGGAAATTTCTCAGATTCACAACCCTTTGTGTGAAGAAGTTCCTCCTCAATTCAGTGCTAAATCTGCTCCCCCTTATTTTGAGGCTATGCCCCCTAGTTCTAGTTTCACCTGCCAGTGGAAAAAACTTCCCTGCTTCTATTTTATCCCTTCATAATCTTATATGTTTCTATAAGATCTCTTCTCATTCTTATGAATTCCAATGAGTATAGTCCCAGTCTACTCAATCTGTCCTCATAAGCCAACCCTCTCAACTCCGGAATCAACCTAGTGAATCAGGTAGATGGGTGACTGCGAGGAGAGGCAGGCAAGTATTGCAGGAGTCTCCTGTGGCTATTCCCCTTTCAAACATCTATAATGTTTTGGATACTGTTGAAGGGGATAGGCTGTCAGGGGAAGATACCAGCAGCAGCCAGGCCTGTGGTACCATAGCTGGTTCTGCTGTAGAGCAGGGTCGGGCAAAGAACAAGCGAGCAGTAGTAATAGGGGACTCGCTAGTTAGAGGCATAGACAGGCATTTCTGTGGCCGCAATTGAGACTCCAGGATGGTGTGTTGCCTTCCTGGTACCAGGAAGGGTCAAGGACATCTTGGAATGGTTGCAGGACATCCTTAAGGGGGAGGGTGAGCAGCCAGAGGTTGTTGTACATATTGGTATCAACGACATAGATAGGAAAAGGGATGAGATCCTGAAGTGTGAATATAGAGAGTTAGGCAGAAGGCTAAGGTACAGGACCTTGAAGGTAGTAATTTCTGGACTACTACCGGTGCCACGTGCCAGCGAGAGTAGGAATATTAAGATTAGGCAGATAAATGCATGGCTTGAGAGCTGGTGCAGGGGACAGGGGTTTAGATTTTGGCATCATTGGGATTTCTTCCGTGGAAGGGGTAACCTGTTCAAGAGGGACGGGTTACACCTGAACTGAAGGGGGACTAATATCCTGGCAGGGAGATTTGCTAGAGCCACTCGGGAGGGTTTAAACTAGTTTGGCAGGAGGGTGGGACCCAAAGCATAGGGAGACAGAAGAGAAGGTTGAGGACAGCATGGAAGTTAAAGAGAGCACATTAAATAGTAAAGGCAGTGTCAGTAATACTAGTGCCAGACAGATCAGGCAAAAGCAGAACACAGAGCAAGGGAAGTCCGGATTAAAGTACATTTATTTCAATGCAAGAGGCCTGAAGGGCAAGGCAGATGAACTTAGGGCATGGATGGGTACATGGGACTGGGATATTATAGCAATTACTGAAACATGGCTAAGGGAGGGACAGGACTGGCAGCTCAATGTTCCAGGGTACAGATGCTATAGCAAAGATAGAACAGGAGGTAAGAGAGGAGGGGGAGTTGCACATTTGATTAGGGAAAACATCACGGCAGTACTGAGAGGGGATATATCCAAGGGTTCGCCCATTGAGTCTATATGGGTAGAACTGAGAAATAAGAAGGGGGAAATCACTTTGATAGGGTTGTACTATTGGCTCCCAAATAGTCAGCGGGAAATTGAGGAGCAAATATGTAAGGAGCTTACAGATACCTCCACGAAAAATAGGATGGTAATAGTACGGGATTTTAACTTTCCGAACATTTACTGGGACAGCCATAGTATTAGAGGGTTGGATGGAGAGAATTTGTTGAGTGTATTCAGGTGGAATTTCTCATTCAGTATGTGGATGGCCCGACTAGAGAGGGGGTAAAACTTGACATCCTCTTGGGAAATAAGGAAGAGCAGGTGACAGAAATGTTAGTGAGGGATCACTTTGGGACCAGTGACCATAATTCTATTAGTTTTAAGATTGCTATGGAGAATGATAGATCTGGCCCAAAAGATAAGGAGTAAGGAAGGCTAAAAGGGGTCATGAAAAGTCATTGGCCAGCGGGATAAAGAAACATCCCAAGGCTTTTAATACATATATAAAGAGCAAGAGGGCAGCCAGGGAGAGGGTTGGCCCACTCAAGGACAGGGAGGGAATCTATGCATGGTGCCAGAGGAAATGGGTGAGGTATTAAATGAGTACTTTGCATCAGTATTCACCAAAGAGAAGGACTTGGTGGATGATGAGTCTGGGGAAGGATGTGTAGATAGTTTGGGTCATGTTGAGATCAAAAAGGAGGAGGTATTGGGGTTCTTGAGAAACATTAAGTTGGACAAGTCCCCAGGGCCTGATGGGATATACCCCAGAATACTGAGAGAGGCAAGGGAGGAAATTGCTGGGGCCTTGAGAGAAATCTTTGTATCCTCACTGGCTACAGGGAGGTTCCAGAGGATTGGAGAATACTCAATGTTGTTCCTTTGTTTAAGAAGGTTAGCAAGGAAATCCAGGTGATTACAGGCCGGTGAGCCATACGTCTGTAGTAGGGAAATTATTGGAGAGGATTCTTCGAGACAGGATTTACTCCCACTAGGAAATAAGTGGACGTATTAGCGAGAGGCAACATGGTTTTGTGAAGGGGAGGTCGTGTCTCACTAACTTGATTGAGTTTTTCGAGGAAGTGACGAAGATAATTGATGAGGGTGGGTCAGTGGATGTTGTCTACATGGACTTCAGTAAGGCCTTTGACGAGGTCCTCATGGCAGACTGGTCCAGAAGGTGATGTCACACGGGATCAGAGGTGATACAAGGTGGATACAGAACTGGCTCGGTCATGGAAGACAGAGGGTAGCATTGGAAGGGGGCGTTTCTGAGGGATGTGACAAGTGGCATTCCTCAGGGATCAGTGCTGGGACCTTTGCTGTTTGTAATATATATATGAATGATTTGGAGGAAAAGATAACTGGTTTGATTATTAAGTTTGCGGACGACACAAAGGTTGGTGGATTTGCGGATAGTGATGAGGACCATCAGAGGATGCAGCAGGATATAGATCGGTTGGAGACTTGGAGGAAAAATGGCAGATGGAGTTTAATCCGGACAAATATGAATTAATGCATTTTAGAAGGACTAATACAGATGGGAAAGATACAGTAAATGGCAGAACCCTTCTTGATAGGCAGAGGGATCTGGGTGTACAGGTACACAGGTCACTGAAAGTGGTAACGCAGGTGGAGAAGGTAGTCAAGAAGGCATATGGCCTGCTTGCCTTCATCGGCTGGGGCATTGAGTTTAAAAATTGGCAAGTCACGTTGCAGCTTTATCGTACCTTAGTTAGACCGCACTTGGGATATAGTGTTCAATTCTGGTCACCACACTACCAGGAGGATACGGAGGCTTTGGAGAGGGTACAGAAAATATTTACCAGGATGTTGCCTGGTATGGAGGGCATTAGCTATGAGGAGAGGTTGAAGGAATTTGATTTGTTCTCACTGGAACGACGGAGGTTGGGGGGCGACCTGATAGAAGTCTACAAGATTATGAGAGGCATGGACAGAGTGGATAGCCAGAAGCCTTTTCCCAGGGTGGAAGAGTCAATTACTAGGAGGCACAGGTTTAAGGTGCGAGGGGCAAGGTTTAAAGGAGATGTACAAAGCAGGTCTTTTTACACAGAGGTTGGTGGGTACCTGGAACTCCTTGCTGGGGGAAGTAGTGGAAGCAGATATGATAATGAGTTTTAAGGGGCGTCTGGACAAATAAATGAATAGGATGGGAATAGAGGGATATGATCCCCAGAAGGATAGAAGATTTTAGTTTAGTCGGGCAGCATGGTCAGTGCAGGCTTGGAGGGCCGTAGGACCTGTTCCTGCGCTGTAATTTTCTTTGTTCTTTGTTCACACCTGGATTACTGTGTACAGTTTTGGTCTCCTTACTTGAGAAAGGACACATTGGCACTGGAGGAGTTGCAGGGGAGATGGAGTCATAGAGTCATAGAGGTTTACAGCATGGAAACAGGCCCTTTGGCCCAACTTGTCCATGCTGCCCCTTTTTTTTAAACCCCTAAGCTAGTCCCAATTGCCCGTGTTTTGCCCATATCCCATTGTATCCGCCTCTACTACTACTTCTGGCAGCTTGTTCCAGACACTTGCCACCCTCTGTGTGAATACATTTCCCCTCTGGACTCTTCTGTATAGAACATAGAACATAGAAAAAATACAGCACAAACAGGCCCTTCGGCCCACAAGTTGCGCCGGTCATGTCCCTACCTACCTAGGCTTATATATAGGCTTACCAATAGCCCTCAATCCTATTAAGTCCCATGTACTCATCCAGAAGTCTCTTAAAAGACCCTATCGAGTTTGCCTCCATTACCACTGACGGCAGCCGATTCCACTCACCCACCACTCTCTGAGTGAAAAACTTACCCCTGACATCTCTTCTGTACCTACTCCCCAGCACCTTAAACCTGTGTCCTCTCGTAGCAGCCATTTCAGCCCTGGGAAAAAGCCTCCAAGAATCCACTCGATCTATACCTCTCAACATCTTGTACACCTCTATCAGGTCACCTCTCATCCTTCGTCTCTCCAAAGAGAAAAGACCGAGCTCCCTCAGCCTATCCTCATAAGGCATGCCAAGCAATCCAGGCAACGTCCTTGTAAATCGCCTCTGCACCCTTTCAATAATTCCCACATCCCTCCTGTAATGAGGCGACCAGAACTGAGCACAGTACTCCAAGCGGGGTCTGACGAGGGTCTTATAAAGCTGCATCATTATCTCCCGACTCCTAAACTCAATCCCTCGATTGATGAAGGCCAGCACACCATAAGCCTTCTTAACCACCTCCTCTACATGCAAGGCCGATTTAAGAGTCCTATGGACCCGTATCCCAAGGTCCTTCTGATCCTCTACACTGCTAAGAGTCTTACCCTTGATATTATACTCCTTTATCCCATTTGACCTGCCAAAATGGACCACTACACATTTATCCGGGTTGAAGTCCATCTGCCACTTCTCGGCCCAGTCTTGCATCCTATCTATGTCACGCTGCAGCTTCTGACATCCCTCCAACCTATCCACAACACCACCAAACTTCGTGTCGTCGGCAAACTTACCAACCCATCCCTCCACTTCCTCATCCAGGTCATTTATGAAAATGACAAACAGCATGGGTCCCAGAACAGATCCCTGGGGCACTCCACTGGTGACCGACCTCCATTCAGAAAAAGATCCGTCTACAACCACTCTCTGCCTTTTGCAGGCAAGCCAGTTCTGAATCCACAAGGCAACAGCCCCTTGGATCCCATGCCCTCTCACTTACTCGAGAGGTCTTGCATGGGGGACCTTATCGAATGCCTTGCTGAAATCCATGTAAACCACATCTACCACTTTTCCTTCGTCAATGTGTTGAGTCACATTTTCAAAGAGCTTCACCAGGCTCGTAAGGCATGATTTGCCTTTGACAAAGCCATGCTGACTACTTTTGAGCATACTAAACTTCTCTAAGTGTTCATAAATCCTGTCCCTCAGGATCTTCTCCATCAACTTACCAACCACTGAGGTTAGACTCACCGGTCAGTAATTTCCTGGGCTATCCCTATTCCCTTTCGTGAATATAGGAACCACATCCTCAATCCTCCAATCCTCCGGAACCTCTCCCGTCTCCATCGACGATGCAAAGATCATCACCAAAGGCTCTGCAACCTCTTCCCTCGCCTCCCACAGTAACCTGGAGTAATCCCATCTGGTCCCAGCGACGTATCTATCTTGATGCTATTCAAAATTTCCAACACATCCTCTTTCTTCATGTCCACATACTCAATCTTTTCAGTCCACCTCAATCCTGTAGTACAACCACCCAGGTCTTTTTCCATCGTGAATACCGAGGTAAAATACTCATTAAGCACCTCTGCTATTTCTTCCGGTTCTGTACAGACTTTCTCACCTTCACCTTTTATCGGTCCTATTCCTTCACATCTCATCCTTTTACTCTTCACATATTTATACAATGCCTTTGGGTTCTCCTTAATCTTACCTGCCAAGGCCTTCTCATGATCCCTTCTGGCTCTCCTAATTTCTTTCTTAAGTCCCTTCCTACAAGCCGTATACTCATCTAGATCCCTATCATCGCCTAGCTCTCTGAACCTTTTGTCCGCTTTCCTTTTCTTTCTCACTAGGTTCAGCACAGCTTTCGTGCACCACGGTTCCCGTAACCGACCAACCCCTCCCTGTCTCATCGGAACATTGTCATGCAGAACTCCAGACAAACATTCCTTGAAAATCTGCCACCTTACTTCAGTACTTTTCCTCGAGAATGCCTCCTTCCAATTTACGCCTCTAATCTCCTGCCTGATGGCTTCATATTTCCCCTTACTCCAGATAAACACTTTCCTAGCTTGTATCTCTCCCCTCTCATCTTAAACCTATGTCCTCTAGTTTTAGACTCCCCTACCTTTGGGAAAATATATTGGCTGTCTAGCTGATCTATGCCCCTCATTATTTTATAGACCTCTATAAGATCACTTCTCAGCCTTCTACTCTCCAGAGAAAAATGTCCCAGTCTATCCAGCCTCTCATTATAACTCAAGTCCCGGTAGTATCCTAGTAAATCTTTTGTGCACTTTTTCTAGTTTAATAATGTCCTTTCTATAATAGGGTGACCAGAACTGGACACAGTATTCCAAGTTTGGCCTTACTAATGTCTTGTACAACTTCAACAAGACGTCTCAACTCCTGTATTCAATGTTCTGACCAATGAAACCAAGCATGCCGAATGCCTTCTTCACCACTCTGTCACCTGTGACTCCACTTTCAAGGAGCTATGAACATGTATCCCTTGATCTCTTTGCTCTGAAACTCTCCCCAACACCCTACCATTAACTGAGTAAGTCCTGCCCTGGTTCAATCTACCAAAATGCATCACCTTGCATTTATCTAAATTAAACTCCATCTGCCATTCGTCAGCCCAATAGTCCAATTGATCAAGATCCCATTGCAATCCGAGATGACTTTCTTCACTGTCCACTCTGCCACCAATCTTGGTGTCATCTGCAAATGTACTAACCATGCCTCCTATATTCTCATCCAAATCATTAATATCAATGACAAATAACAGTGAACCCAGTACTGATCCCTGAGGCACACCACTGGTCACAGGCCTCCAGTTTGAAAAACAATCCACTACAACCACCCTCTGGCTTCTGTCATCAAGCCAATTTTGTATGCATTTAGTTACTTCACCCTGGATCCCGTGAGATTTAACATTATGCAACAACCTACCATGCAGTACCTTGTCAAAGGCCTTGCTAAAGTCCATGTAGACAACATCAACTGCCCTGCCTTCATCTACCTTCTTGGTTACCCCTTAAAAAAACTCAATCAAATTTATGAGACATGATTTTCCACTCAAAAAGCCATGCTGACTGTCCCTAATCAGTCCTTGCGTCTCTAAATGCCTATAGAGCCTATCTCTCAAAATACCTTCTTACAACTTACCCACTACAGATATGAGGCTCACTGGCCTGTAGTTCCCAGGCTTTTCCCTGCAGCCCTTCTTAAACAAAGACACAACATTTGCCACCCTCCAATCTTCAGGCACCTCACCTGTGACTATTGATGATTCAAATATCTCTGCTAGGGGACCCGCAATTTCCTCCCTAGCCTCCCACAATGCCCTGGGGTACACTTCATCAGATCTCGGGGGGCGGGGGGGCAGCACACGGGGGTGGACCGTGGAGCTCCTCGCCCGAGGAATCTGCCACCTCCGTGGACCGGGACCAGCGCCGTGTCCTTCTTCGGAGGGGCAAGTCGCCGCGCGAATGTCCTCTTCTGCAGGCTGGCCAGCTGCAGTCCGAAGGTCCCGCCCGGTCTTGCCTTGTCTGTTGAAGGCTGACGTTGGTGTCTGGACCATTCACTCAGTAAGAAGTTTAACAACACCAGGTTAAACTTCTTACTGTGTTTACCCCTCCAACGCCGGCATCTCCACACCGTTCACTCAGGCCAGGTGTTCGGCTTCAGGCACTAGTCCACGCCTCCTTGCCTCTCTCTCTCTTCCCTTCCCCTCCCAACACAAACTGGTTAATGAGTTACCTCCCACCCTTCCACCCCCCACAAAAAATTTTCGAAGTTCCACCAGGTAACTATTAGTCAGGGCCGCAGTAAAACCTGTTCACCTCCCCCCATCGCTTAATTTCTCCAAAACCAAAAATGAATTGGTTAATGAGTTCCATGTCGGCTGCGCTTGGCTTTAATAACTGTAGGCGGGCTTAATGCGCGACTAGGGGAGCAATTTGAAAGTGTGGCCGGCGTGAGGGATGCCTGTGCGGGCATGGAGAGTCAATGTGGAGTGCTTGTGAGCATGGAGTGTGTAGTACGGGCGTGTTTCTGCCTGTGCCCTGACCCTAACCCTAACGGAGCAATTTGAAAGTGAGGCCGGCGTGAGGGATGCCTGTGCGGGCATGGAGAGTCAATGTGGAGTGCTTGTGCACACGGAGTGTGTAGTAAGGGCGTGTTTCTGCGCTTGCCCTGACCCGAACCACTGTTTTCCCCCAAACCCAAAATGAATTGGTTAATGAGTTCCATGTCGAAAAATGAATTGGTTAATGAGTTCCATGTCGGCTGGCGGCTGCGCTTGGCTTTAATAACTGTAGGCGGGCTTAATGCGCGACTAGGGGAGCAATTTGAAAGTGCGGACGGCGTGAGGGACGCCTGTGCGGGCATGGAGAGTCAATGTGGAGTGCTTGTGAGGATGGAGTGTGTAGTAAGGGTGTGTTTCTGCGTGTGCCTTGACCCTAAGCCTCACCCTAAGCCTCACCCTAACCCTAAGCCTCACCCTAATGCAGAGTAACACTAAGATTGGTGGAGTAGTGGATGAGGTGGAGGGCTGTTGTAGGCTGCAAAGAGACATAGATAGGATGTAAAGCTGGGCTGAAAAATGGCAAATGGAGTTTAACCCTGATAAATGTGAGGTGATTCATTTTGGTAGGACTAATTTAAATGTGGATTACAGGGTCAAAGGAAGGGTTCTGAAGACTGTGGAGGAACAGAGAGATCATGGGGTCCATATCCACAGATCTCTAAAGGTTGCCACTCATGTGAAGAAGGCATATAGTGTGTTAGCTTTTATTAACAGGGGGTTGGAGTTTAAGAGCCGTGGGGTTATGCTGCAACTGTACAGGACCTTGGTGAGACCGCATTTGGAATATTGCGTGCAGTTCTGGTCACCTCACTATAAGAAGTATGTGGAAGCGCTGGAAAGAGTGCAGAGGAGATTTACCAGGATGCTGCCTGGTTTGGAGTGTCGGTCTTATGAGGAAAGGTTGAGGGAGCTGGGGCTGTTCTCTCTGGAGCAGAGGAGATTGAGGGGAGACTTAATAGAGGTTTATAAAATGATGAAGGGGATAGATCGAGTGAACGTTCAAAGACTATTTCCTCGGGTGGATGGAGCTATTACAAGGGGGCATAACTATAGGGTTCATGGTGGGAGATATAGGAAGGATATCAGAGGTAGGTTCTTCACGCAGAGAGTGGTTGGGGTGTGGAATGGACTGCCTGCAGTGATAGTGGAGTCAGACACTTTAGGAACATTTAAGCGGTTATTGGATAGGCACATGGAGCACACCAGGATGGTAGGGAGTGGGATAGCTTGATCTTGGTTTCAGATGAAGGTCGGCACAACATCGTGGGCCGAAGGGCCTGTTCTGTGCTGTAATGTTCTATGTTCTATAACCCTAAGCCTAAACTTAAGCCTAGCCCTAAGCCTAACCCTAAACCGAAGCCTAAACCTAAGCCTAAACCTAAGCCTAACCCTAAGACTAACCCTAACCCTAAGCCTAACCCTAACCCTAATGCAGAGTAACACTAACCCTAAGCCTAAACCTAAGCCGAACCCTAAGCCGAACCCTAAGCCTAACCCTGAGGGAGCAATTTGAAAGTGTGGCCGGCGTGAGGGAGGCCTATCTGGGCATGGAGAGTCGATGTGGAGTGCTTGTGAGCATGGAGTGTTTAGTAAGGGCGTGTTTCTGGGTGTGCCCTAACCCTAACCCGAGCCGTAACCCTAAGCCTAGCCCTAACCCGAGCCGTAACCCTAGACCTAGCCCTAGCCCTAACCCTAAACCTAGCCCTAGCCCGACCCCTAACCCAAGCCCTAGCCCTAGCCCGAAACCTAGCCCTGGCCATAACCCTAGCCCTAACCCTATCCCTATCCCGATCCCTATCCCTAACCCTAACCCTAACCCGAGCCCTAACCCTAACCCGAACCCTAGCCCTCACCCTAACCCTAGTCCTAACCCTAGTCCTAACCCTAGCCCTAACCCTAGTCCTAGCCCTAGCCCTAACCCTAGCCCAAACCCTAACACTAGTCCTAAACCTAGCCCTAACCCTAAGCCTAGCCCTAGCCCTAACCCTAACCCTAGCCCAAACCCTAACCCTAGCCCTAACCCTAACCCTAATCCTAGCCCTAACCCTAACCCGAACCCTAACGGAGCAATTTGAAAGTGTGGCCGGTGAGAGGGATGCCTGTGCGGGCATGGAGAGTCAATGTGGAGTGCTTGTGAGCATGGAGTGTGTAGTAAGGGTGTGTTTCTGCGCTTGCCCTGACACGATCCACTGATTTCCCCTAAACCCAAAATGAATTGGTTAATGAGTTCCATGTCGGCTGGCGGCTGCGCTTGGCTATAATAACTGTAGGCGGGCTTAATGCGCGACTAGGTGAGCAATTTGAAAGTGTGGCCGGCGTGAGGGATGCCTGTGCGGGCATGGAGAGTCAATGTGGAGTGCTTGTGAGCATGCAGTGTGTAGTAAGGGTGTGTTTCTGCGTGTGCCCTGACCCTAAGCCGAACCCGAAGACGAAACCTAACCCTAAGCATAAACATAAGCCTAACACTAAGGCTAACCCTAACCTTAACCCAAACCCTAAGCCGAACCCTAAGCCTAACCCTAAGCATAACCCTAAGCCTAACCTTAAGCCTAACCCTAAGCCTAACCCTAAGCCTAACCCTAAGCCTAACCCTCACCCTAATGCAGAGTAACACTAACCCGAAGCCTAACCCGAAGCCTAACCCGAAGCCGAACCCTAAGCCTAACCCTAAGCCTAACCCTAAGGGAGCAATTTGAAAGTGTGGCCGGCGTGAGGGAGGCCGACCCGGGCATGGAGAGTCAAGGTGGAGTGCTTGTGAGCATGGAGTGTGTAGTAAGGGCCTGCTTCTGCATGTGCCCTGACCTTAACGCTAACGCTAACCCTTACCCTAACGCTAATGCACACACTCCAACCCTAACCCTGACCCTGAACCTGACCACTAACCCTAACCCTAAACCCAAAGCCTAACCCTAACCCCTAACCCTAACGCTAAACCTAACCCGAACCCTAACCCCAACCCTAACCCCTAACCCTAACCCTAATCCCTAACCCTAGCCCTAACCCTAATGCCTAACCCTAATGCCAAACACTAACCCCAACCATAACCCCCAACACTAATCCCGAACCCTAGCCCTCGCCCGAACCCAAATGCCTAACCCTAATGCCTAACCCTAACACGAACCCTAAACCTAAATCCTAACCCGAGCCCTAGACATAGCCCTCACCCTAACCCTGAACGCTAACAATAATCCCTAACAATAATCCCTAACCTTAACCCCAACCCTAAATCTAACCCTACCCTAACCCTAACACTAACCCGAACCCTAACTAACCCTAACCCTAATCCCTAACCCTAACCCCAAACCCTCACCCTAAACCTAACCCTAACCCCCTAACCTTAACCCTAACACTAACCCTAATCCTAAGGCTAACCCTAGCCCTAGCCCTAACCCTAGCCCTAACCCTAGCCCTAACCCTAGCCCAAAACCTAGCCCTAACCCGAGCCCTAATCATGGCCCTAACCCTAACCCTAGCCCTAACCGTAGCCCTAACCCTAACACTAACGCTAACCCTAACCCCAATCCCAACCCCCAACCCTAACCCCTAACACTAATGCCTAACCCTAATGCCTAACCCTAATGCCTAACCCTAACACTAACCCTAACACTAAGCCTAACCCTAAAACGTAACCCTAGCCCTAGCCCTAGACCTCACCCTAACCCTAACCCTGAACCCTAATCCCTAACCGTAATCCCTAACCCTAACCCCAACCCTACCCCTATGTAAGGGACTGAGGAAAATTTGTGGGGAAGACAGTTACCAGTGTTCTTTATCCCTGGTGGGCTTCAGTGTCCTGTTTGCAGGGTGGGTGCTGTGAACAGGATGCTGTTGGTTGAGTGATGTGGGCTGGGCCAATGGGATTGCACTGGGGGCGGGAGAAAAAAAAGGCGCCAGGAAGTGAAGAGGCAGAGAGCTGGAGAGGAAGAGAGCTGGAGGGGAAGAGTGCAGAGAGAGAGAGAGGCAGAGCTGGAGAGGCAGAGAGCTGGAGAGAGAGGCAGAGCTGGAGAGGAAGAGTGCAGAGAGAGGGAGAGGAAGAGAGCTGGAGGGAGAGGCAGAGCTGGAGAGGTAGAGTGCAGAGAGAGAGAGCTTTTTCCAGGCAGAGAGAGAGAGAGGCAGAGCTCACTGTTTCATGTCTGTTAATGATATGTGTTATGAAATTTATTTTTGATATTCCGACTTACAGCGCTGACGTTTATGGGTAAACAGGGAATTAGCCAAATCAACATCAACCGCTAGGAATTCGGGATCGTGTTGATTGAATATTTAAATAGTAGCCCCCATATAGTGGTCAGCAGGGGGTTACATTTTTGGAGGCACCGCTGAGATCATTCCTGTTTACCCATAAGGTCAAATATAATTTTTTTTCTGTCAGTCAGTAACAGTTAACCCAGTAATTACAACAGGAAAAGTTTTACAGTGTTAGCAGCTCACTTAAGACAATGGATTTTTCTCAGGCTGCTGACTGGAGCCGCCAAAAGAATATCAGTCTTTCTCGTGGCATATTACTGAGCAATGTGCCAATAGATACTAGTGAGGAGACCACTGCTGCGGTCTTAAACACAGTGAAAGTCTTTGGTCGCACCAAGATTTGTGGTCGCTGTGGGGATTCTACTGGCACACAGTTGTTCATATTAGTGGAGACTAGCATTGATTTAGCCCCTGACACTGTACCTCCAGATGTGGATATTGAAGGAGAAGCTGGGCCATGGGCTGTGCATACGCTAGAAAGCCTTGTCACACAGGATGCTGTTCCTGAAGAGGACGCTTTCCATACAAAGCTGTTGTTACTACTACAACAGGAAGGCAAGTCGATGGAGGATTTTCAGGCCATAGTATCAGAAAATCAAGCTCCCAAAGTGGATGTGAACATGGATTTAGTGACTGCTATTGGCAAACTGGTGGACAAGTGCAACCAAGTGTCTACCGATGGGCCTAGCTACAGAAAGCTGAGACTGTTTTCAGGACTGAAACCTGTACCCCCAGGTGAGGAAGAATACGATGCCTGGATGGAGCAGGCTACCCAGATGATCAGCGAGTGGCAATGCACTAACGCCGCCAAGAGACAGCATATAGTGGAGAGTTTAAAAGGGCCTGCTGCTGACATCGTTCAATTTTTGAAAGTTAGCACTCCCACTGCTACGGCCACCAATTATTTATCTGCTCTGGACACAGCTTATGGCACCACAGAGAGTGGAGCCGACATCTTGGCCAAGTTCAGACACACATACCAGGATGAAGGAGAAAACCTCTCTGCTTTTCTATATCGCCTTGACAAACTTCTCCATCGTGCTCTTCTTAAGGGAGGAATTACGGCTGCAGACATGAATCGAGCTCGGATGGAACAGCTAGTCAAGGGTGCACTCACTCGAGACATGGTTGCTCTGCGTGTAAGGATGAGCCACACCCTGGACAAACCCCCTTCCTTCTTCCAGCTGATGCGGGAGGTGAGAGAGGAAGAAAATTGGATTAGCGCCAGAGAAGGGGTGAAAGCTACTGCTACCGCAGCCATCACCAGTGTACCGCAGTCCTCAGCTACGTCTGAGTTGAACAGCCTACGAAATGAGGTAAGGGAACTGACTTCTCAGGTGGCCAGACTGTTGAGCGCCGTTCCAGTTACCCCCACATCTGAAAGTACGACAGCAAGGACTGGGTCCGTACAGCAGGCGCCAGAAGCTGCTGTTCGGGACGCGTCGCCCCGAGTGAAAATGTCCAAACCACTGCCGGCAGGAATCTTTTGCTACAGGTGTGGGCAAGATGGGCATACAAGGAGAGAGTGCAAAGAACTCGAGGATCTGAGGAAAGTGAATCAGAAGCTGATCAAAGCAAGCAGAAAGCAGGGAAACTTCAGGAGCCATGTGAAGGAACGGTGCTTGGTTCCGTGTGAAATACGTTCCACCCACTGTCCACCCCCAGCGAAGGAGGGCTCAAAACAGTTACCTGCAGGATTAGTGGGGCCCATCTCTGGAGTACCTGTGCAAATAGAAGGAGTTTATGCAAGAGCTTTGCTTGACAGTGGCTCCCAAGTAACCATTTTGTATCGCAACTTCTACGACACCTACCTGAAACACTTACCTCTCCAGCCACTTGAAGACCTGGAAATGTGGGGTTTAAGCTCTCACCAATACCCATATGATGGCTACCTGTCCATACAACTCGAATTCACTGCCGCTGTAACCGGAGTGCCGCAGACAGTTGACACTTTGGCCTTAGTATGTCCTGACCCTGTGAAAGATAACAACATTGCCATGCTGGTGGGGACAAATACCCGGCTGGTGAGAGAGTTGGTTGAGTCCTGTAAAGAACAGGCGGGAGAACGCTTCTTGGGTACTTTGACCATACACCCCGTCCTCCGAGAAGCTTATGAGACACTCACCCAGTCTGAAACAACAGAAGAGGTAGACAAGCATGGTACTGTGTGGTTTACCCAGCACAAGCCAATCACCTTGCAACCAGGACAAGTGTTTAAAGTCACTGGCCTCCCAAAGTTTCCTGGTGATTTCACAGACCAGCTAGCACTAACAGATCAGCCTATTGACACTTTTTCCCCTGAAGAGTTGTGGGTGAGGCCTGAGGTTCATCCTGCATCAGTTGTTTCCAGCAGACGCATTACTGTGACTGTGAAGAACCTGTCATCCAGAGAAATCTCCTTGAAACGTGGGACTCCAGTAGCCCATATTTTTCCAGTAGCCCCTGTTTCTCTGCCGAGGGCACAGTGTGCGGATAAAGCTGCAATTGAACTGACCCCTTCCTCTTTTGATTTTGGAGCCTCTCCTATGCCAGAGGAGGCAAGGAGGCGTCTCTGTGAGAAAATGATGGAGAGGAAAGAGGTTTTCTCTCAGCACGAGTGGGATGTAGGTTGTTCTAAAAGCACCAGACATGAAATAAGACTGAAGGATGCAAGGCCCTTCCGAGAGAGGTCACGTCGCTTGTCGCCTGCTGACTTTGAGGATGTGCGTCAACACCTACAGGGACTACAAAGCCATGGCATCATCTCTGAATCGCGTAGTCCCTACGCATCGCCAATAGTAGTCGTACGCAAGAAGTCAGGGAAGGTACGAATGTGCGTGGACTACCGAACCCTTAACCTTCGAACAATACCGGACCAGTACACTGTCCCAAGGATAGAAGACGCTCTTCACTGCTTGTCTGGGAGTAAATGGTTCACAGTCCTCGACCTGAGGAGCGGGTACTATCAAATACCCATGAGTGAGGCTGACAAGGAGAAGACTGCTTTTATCTGCCCGTTGGGTTTTTATCAGTTCGAACGCATGCCTCAGGGAATTTCCGGAGCACCGGCCACTTTTCAGAGAGTCATGGAACAGACTGTCGGCGACATGAACTTTCTGGAGGTGTTGGTGTACCTGGATGATCTCATTGTGTTTGGACGAACCCTCGAAGAACACGAGGAGCGGTTGCTCAAAGTGCTTGACCGGCTCCAAGAAGAAGGTCTGAAGCTGTCGCTTGACAAGTGCCAGTTTGGCAGGACTTCTGTCACCTACGTTGGACATGTAGTGTCGCAGGACGGAATAGCGACGGACCCATCCAAGGTAGAGGCTGTTGTCTCCTGGCCAAGACCCCAAACGGTGACAGAGCTCAGATCCTTCCTTGGATTTTGTGGCTACTATCGCCGCTTTGTCAAGGACTTCTCCAAACTCTGCCGTCCCCTCAACGGACTCCTTCAAGGATATCCTCCCCGTCCCCGCTCCAAGGGGAGTCAGACTGCAAACTCACCTGACAAGACTTACTTCAAGCCTTCTGAACCCTTTGGCTCTCGGTGGAGTGAGCAATGCGAACATGCTTTCCAAGGACTCAAGACCCGGCTCACCAAAGCCCCTGTATTGGCGTTCGCGGATCCACAGAAGCCTTACATTCTGCATGTGGATGCTAGCCTAGACGGACTAGGTGGTGTCTTATACCAAGAGCATGATGATGGTCTACGCCCAGTTGCATTCATCAGCAGAAGTCTCTCGCCATCTGAGAAAAACTATCCAGCACACAAACTGGAGTTTTTGGCTCTCAAGTGGGCTATTGTGGATAAGCTACATGACTATCTTTACGGAGCTACTGTACAAGTCAGAACGGACAACAATCCCCTGACCTACGTCACAACGTCAGCTAAACTGGATGCCACTGGTCATCGTTGGCTCTCAGCACTGTCCACCTACAACTTTAGCCTTAAGTATAGACCAGGCCGGCATAACCTTGACGCAGACTCGTTGTCTCGACGTCCACATGACAGCATGACACCAGATGATGAATGGCAAGAAATCCCAGTTCCAGGAGTGCGGGCTCTCTGTCAGACGGTGTCAAGTAGCACACGAGTAGGACACTCCTATCCATGTGTGATCGAACAAATAGGGGCTCATGTGTCTGCAGTTCCCAAGGCTTTCTGTCATACCGTTGCAGTAGTAGCTGATCAGCTGCCCACTTTCAGTCCAGCAGAGCTTCAAGCTGCTCAAAAAAGCGACCCGTGTATCGGAGAAATATGGCTAGTTGTCAATCAGAAGGCACCAGCAAGTCAAATACAGACAAACCATCCTGATCTTACACTTCTGAAATGAGAGTGGGGGAAGTGGTCAATCGAGCAGGGTCTGCTTTACAGGACAGTCAAACAGTCTGACCTACGCTTACGGCGACAGCTTGTGCTCCCCAAGCAGTTCCACCATATGATTCTGAAGTCACTGCATGACAACAATGGACATCTGGGATTTGACAAGACCTATGCACTCGTCTGTGACAGATTCTTCTGGCCCCGCATGAAGCTACACGTAGAGACCTACTGCAAGACATGTGAACGCTGCATTAAGAGAAAGACTCTGCCACAGAGAGCAGCACCACTTTCCCACATCCAAAGTTCAGGCCCTATGGATCTTGTATGCATTGACTTTCTCTCCATAGAACCTGATTCCCGCAATGTGTTGGTAGTCACTGACCACTTCACTCGTTATGCACAAGCATTCCCAACCAAGGATCAGAGAGCCATAACGGTTGCCAGAACTCTATGGGAGAAATACTTCATTCACTACGGCCTACCAGCTCGCATACATTCAGACCAGGGTCGGGATTTTGAAAGCCAGTTGGTGAGAGAGATGTTGACCATGTTGGGTGTGAGGAAATCAAGAACTTCACCATACCACCCACAAGGTGACCCTCAACCAGAGAGGTTCAATAGAACCCTGTTGAACATGCTAGGAACTCTTGAGCCCAGTCAAAAGTCCAAATGGAGTCAGCACATTGCACATCTGGTCCACGCGTACAACTGTACCCCAAATGAAGCTACCGGGTATTCGCCCTACTTTTTAATGTTCCGGAGGGAAGCCAGACTTCCTGTGGACATTTGCTTTGGCGTGTCAGCGGATGGGACCTCAACAACTTCCCACTTGCAGTATGTGTCTAAGATGAAGAAAGAGCTGCAAGCAGCCTATCAGTTGGCCCAAGCCACTTCCGCTAAAATGAACCAAAGTAACAAGGAGAGGTATGACCAGAGAGTGCGCTACCATTGCTTGAAGCCTGGGGATAGAGTCCTCATTCGAAACCTTGGCCTGAAAGGGAAACAGAAGCTTGCTGATCGGTGGAGTGCAAATCCTTATGTGGTTGAGAGTCAAATGTCTGATCTTCCTGTTTATCGTCTAAAGCCTGCAGATGGTTCGGGACCCATTAAGGTCATGCACCGAAATCATATTTTGCCCCTGGGACAAGAGGTCCAATTGAGCACTGAGGTTGACTCAAAGCCTACTCCCTCTCCAAGAGCCCTCAGGCGCAGAAAAGCAAAAGAAAGGAATCAAACTCCTGAGGTTCACAAAGATGACTCCGCAGCTGATGTGCCCCTGGGAGATCAAAACTCTTCAGACTCAGAGTCAGAGTATGGACATTACCCAGAGGACTTGATCATTGACAATCCGGAGGGAATCTGTGAACAACCGGAACAGGATGTCATGCCTACAGAGTCCAATCCCCCCACAAATGCTACAGAGGTGACAGAAGTCGCAGCGAGCTCAGAATCTTCAGAAGGGCTACCTGTTGTGATAGAAGAGATAGTAACTGAGCAAAGGGAAGTAGAATCAGACAGTTCTGTTGAGGGCACTTACACTACAGACACATCTAACATAGCCAATCCAGAACCAGAGATAAGGAGATCACAGAGAGAGAGAAAGCCAGCAGACCGTTTCCATTATACAAAGCTGGGAGAGCCGTGTGCAAAGTCTGTAGTAGTGGGACATACAAGTGTTCACTCAGCTACGCCACCCACTAGGCATTTTCCTGAACACTGCAATAGTTGTCATACATGGTGGTGTAACTCCTTTGCTCAGTGCTCGTCATGTATAAATAAGGTACCACTCTTTTCACCCACTATTATACCAGTCATCACACTATAAGGTACATGGTGTAATTGGTTATCTGGGTCCTATGTCATGTACTTCAGCATGGGGGCATGCTGTATTTTTCGTGGGGGGAGAATGTAAGGGACTGAGGAAAATTTGTGGGGAAGACAGTTACCAGTGTTCTTTATCCCTGGTGGGTTTCAGTGTCCTGTTTGCAGGGTGGGTGCTGTGAACAGGATGCTGTTGGTTGAGTGATGTGGGCTGGGCCAATGGGATTGCCCTGGGGGCGGGAGAAAAAAAAGGCGCCAGGAAGTGAAGAGGCAGAGAGCTGGAGAGAGAGGCAGAGCTGGAGAGGAAGAGTGCAGAGAGAGAGAGAGAGGCAGAGCTGGAGAGGCAGAGAGCTGGAGAGAGAGGCAGAGCTGGAGAGGAAGAGTGCAGAGAGAGAGAGAGGCAGAGCTGGAGAGGCACAGAGCTGGAGAGAGAGGCAGAGCTGGAGAGGAAGAGTGCAGAGAGAGGGAGAGGAAGAGAGCTGGAGGGAGAGGCAGAGCTGGAGAGGTAGAGTGCAGAGAGAGAGAGGCAGAGCTCACTGTTTCATGTCTGTTAATGATATGTGTTATGAAATTTATTTTTGATATTCCGACTTACAGCGCTGACATTTATGGGTAAACAGGGAATTAGCCAAATCAACATCAACCGCTAGGAATTCGGGATCCTGTTGATTGAATATTTAAATAGTAGCCCCCATATAGTGGTCAGCAGGGGGTTACACCTAACCCTAACACTAACCCTAACCCTAACTAACCCTAACCCTCATCCCTAACCCTAAACCCTCAACCTCACCCTAACCCTTAACGCTAACCCTGACGCTGACCCTGACCCCGAACCTAGCCCTAACCCTAACCCCTAAACTCTAATCCTAACCCTAACCCTAAACCCTAACCCTAACCATAACCCTAACCCTGCATTAGGGTTAGGGTTGGGTTTGGGTTTAGGGCATTAGGGGTAGGGTTCGGGTTCGGGTCCGGGTCAAGGGTAGGGTTAGGGTTAGGGGTTAGGATCAGGGTGAGGGTGCGGGTTAGGGTTAGTGGTTAGGGTTAGGTTACATTAGGGTTAGGGTCCGGGTCAGGGTTAGGGTTGGGTTAGGGTGAGGGTTCGGGTTAGGGGCTAGGGTCAGGCTTAGGGTTCGGGCCAGGGTCAGGGCCAGAGCCAGGGTTAAGGTGAGGGTTAGGGTGAGGGTTAGGGTCAGGGTCGGGTTAGGGTTAGGATTGGGTTAGGTTAGGGTGAGGGTTCGGGTTAGGGCTAGCGTTAGGGTTTGGGTTAGGTTTAGGGTTAGGGTCGGGGTGAGGGTTAGGGTCAGGGCCAGGGTTCGGGTTACGGCCAGGGTCAGGGTAGGGGTTAGGGCTAGGGTGAGGGTTAGGTTTGGGTCGGGGCCAGGGTCAGGGTTAGGGGGTTAGGGCCAGGGTTAGGGTTGGGTTAGGGTGAGGGTTGGGTTGGGTTTGGGTCGGGGCCAGGGCCAGGGTTAGGGGGTTAGGGTTAGGGGTTAAGGGCTAGGGTAGGGTGAGGGTCAGGGCCAGGGTTAGGATTGGGTTAGGGTGAGGGTAATGGGTCAGGGTTAGAGGGTGAGGGTTGGGTTGGGTTTGGGTCGGGGCCAGGGTCAGGGTTAGGGTTAGGGGGTTAGGGTCAGGGCCAGGGTTAGGGTTGGGTTGGCTTGCGTTGGGTTAGGGTGAGGGTTAGGGGTTAGGGTTAGCCTTAGGGTCAGGGTCGGGTCGGGTTAGGGTTGGGGGTTAGGGGTTGGGGTTAGGCTTAGGGTTCGGGCCAGGGCCAGGGCCCGTGTTCGGGTTAGGGCCAGGGTTAGGGTCAGGGTAGGGGTCAGGGGCGAGGGCTGGGCTGGGCAGGGTTGAGTAGGGTTGGGTTAGGGTTCGGGCCAGGGTTAGGGGGTTAGGGTAGGGTTTGGGTCAGGGCCAGGGTTAGGGGTTGGGTTAGGGTTAGGGGTCAGGGTTAGAGGGTTAGGGCTAGGGTCAGGGTCGGGTTAGGGTTGGGTGTTAGGGTTAGGGGTTAGGGTTAGGGCCCGTGTTCGGGTTAGGGCCAGGGTTAGGGTCAGGGTAAGGGTCGGGGTTAGGGTTACGGTCAGGGGCCGGGGTTAGGGTTTAGGGCTAGGGTTAGGGGTCAGGGTGAGGGTTAGGGGTTAGGGTTGTGGTCGGGTCGGGGTCGGGGTGGGGGTGGTGGTCGGGTAGGGTTAGGGGTGAGGGTTTGGGTGAGGGTTAGGGTCAGGGTGAGGGTCGGGGGTAGGGGTTAGGGTTAGGGTTAGGGTTTAGGGTTAGGGCTAGGGTTGGGTTAGGGTTAGGTTAGGGTTAAGGGTTAAGGGTTAGGGTTGGGTTAGGGCTCGGGTTAGGGTTAGGGGTTAGGGTTAGGGCTACGTTAGGGTTAGGGTTAGGGGTTAGGGTTTAGGGTTAGGGTTTAGGGTTAGGGGTTAGGGTTAGGGGTTAGGGTTGGGGGTTAGGGGTTGGGGTTAGGCTTAGGGTTCGGGCCAGGGCCAGGGCCCGTGTTCGGGTTCGGGCCAGGGTTAGGGTCAGGGTAGGGGTTAGGGGTCAGGGGCGAGGGCTGGGCTGGGCAGGGTTGAGTAGGGTTGGGTTAGGGTTCGGGCCAGGGTTAGGGGGTTAGGGCTAGGGTGAGGGTTAGGTTTGGGTCGGGGCCAGGGTCAGGGTTAGGGGGTTAGGGCCAGGGTTAGGGTTGGGTTAGGGTGAGGGTTGGGTTGGGTTTGGGTCGGGGCCGGGGCCAGGGCCAGGGTTAGGGGGTTAGGGTTAGGGGTTAAGGGTTAGGGCTAGGGTAGGGTGAGGGTCAGGGCCAGGGTTAGGATTGGGTTAGGGTTAGAGGGTGAGGGTTGGGTTGGGTTTGGGTCGGGGCCAGGGTCAGGGTTAGGGTTAGGGGGTTAGGGTCAGGGTTAGGGTTGGGTTGGCTTGCGTTGGGTTAGGGTGAGGGTTAGGGGTTAGGGTTAGCCTTAGGGTCAGGGTCGGGTCGGGTTAGGGTTGGGGGTTAGGGGTTGGGGTTAGGCTTAGGGTTCGGGCCAGGGCCAGGGCCCGTGTTCGGGTTAGGGCCAGGGTTAGGGTCAGGGTAGGGGTTAGGGGTCAGGGGCGAGGGCTGGGCTGGGCAGGGTTGAGTAGGGTTGGGTTAGGGTTCGGGCCAGGGTTAGGGGGTTAGGGGGTTAGGGTAGGGTTTGGGTCAGGGCCAGGGTTAGGGGTTGGGTTAGGGTTAGGGGTCAGGGTTAGAGGGTTAGGGCTAGGGTCAGGGTCGGGTTAGGGTTGGGTGTTAGGGTTAGGGGTTAGGGTTAGGGCCCGTGTTCGGGTTAGGGCCAGGGTTAGGGTCAGGGTAAGGGTCGGGGTTAGGGTTACGGTCAGGGGCCGGGGTTAGGGTTTAGGGCTAGGGTTAGGGGTCAGGGTGAGGGTTAGGGGTTAGGGTTGTGGTCGGGTTGGGGTCGGGGTGGGGGTGGTGGTCGGGTAGGGTTAGGGGTGAGGGTTTGGGTGAGGGTTAGGGTCAGGGTGAGGGTCGGGGGTAGGGGTTAGGGTTAGCGTTAGGGTTAGGGTTTAGGGTTAGGGCTAGGGTTGGGTTAGGGTTAGGTTAGGGTTAAGGGTTAAGGGTTCGGGTTGGGTTAGGGCTCAGGTTAGGGTTAGGGCTACGTTAGGGTTAGGGTTAGGGTTTAGGGTTAGGGTTTAGGGTTAGGGGTTAGGGTTAGGGGTTCGGGTTAGGGTTGGGGGTTAGGGGTTGGGGTTAGGCTTAGGGTTCGGGCCAGGGCCCGTGTTCGGGTTCG